>NW_023495266.1:62500-167933 GCF_904425465.1 Colossoma macropomum | reverse complement strand
ATTAGCATGTGGACCTTGTATTAGAAGTTGGATGCTGTAATAGAACTGCAACCTTTTGTATCATTTTGGTCCTGAACTTCTGAATTTATCCCTTACACTAAATGTAGATGATCAGCAAAGTATTTGGGGGGTTTAAAGTTTTCTTCTTTAGTTTTTGACTATAGCTACAAGTTAATGTAGCTAACAAGTAACAGAAGCCTATATTTACCAATGTGCAAACTGAATGTCTACACACAATTACAGTACACACTAGTCACAAGCCTCACTGAGTTGATAAGTAATTAATTAGACTACTTACAATTGTACGCAAAAGTTTGGGCGTCCCAAGTAAAATTACATTTTGTTGATTATTTAAGTACACGTCTTCTGCAGAGAACACACTTCTGCATATTTTAAGGCACACCTACTTTTGCAGAAATGTAACATATCTGGGAAAAAATAACACATAAAATGAGGCGTGTGCACAAAAATTACGGCAAATTTGATTTTTTAATGCTTTTTTTTAAATATACGTAAGTTTAGTCAAAAAATAGAAACTGTGCACTAAAATTTACAGAAATGTATATTTTTTCTTTTAGAGGATTTCTAAACTTATTTTAACTTAGAAAATCACCAAAAACATGTAATTCTACCAGGGTATTCAAATGTTGGCATACAACTGTATGTTATTTCTAACACAAAAAAAATGAAAAAAGCTAAAAACAGTAGTAGCTATCTGAACGTACTTTTAGTCCATTTTTGTAGATACCAGTGTCATGCAATATCAGAAACCATAGGTGCACCTTGCCAGTCTCTCCTGTCTTGTAGTTTTAATGTGTTTTTCACAAAAAGTTTCACTTTTTTCCTTAGCAGTCTAATGGCCCTCTTCCCGCCCAAACACACAGCTTATTCTCATTCATTATAAATAACTGCTTTATAACTGCTAAGTGGATGTAGTGTAGTGATCTGTCACCACACATAAAGCCACAGCAGGAAGATGTAGGCCCTGTTCTCAATTCTAACCTGTCCCATGGGGAGCTCAATATCAGAGCCTGAATCCACCCCCAGTTTACACCCCTCCTGACCCCTCCTTAATTCAACCCCCACAACCCTGGGCCCAGGGGAGCAGATCCTTGACCCTTCGGCCTGCCTAATCTCCCCCTACCGCCTGAATTCCTCCACTCCCTTTGCATGATTAAGAGGAGGGTGGAGTTCCCCATGGCCTGGGACAATCTGCAGATTAGTGCCCCGTCCCCCGGGCGTGCTCACAGCGGGACCACAGGAAGCATGCATGATGGCATCTCGTCTGAGCTCGACTCACATGGAGGCAACACACACAAACCGCCCTGCAGAGAATACACCAGCACAACAGGGCGTGTAGCAGTGCTTATGCAGACTCTGCCTGTCAAAATTTGGAAGCATCTTTACGTCTTTGAATCAGGTCACTTTTACTTTTCAATTAGGTATGAAAAATACATGCAGAGGTTTTATTAACACACAACACCTATTTATATTATATTTTGAACATTATTTGCAGCTATGTCTTTCTCAAAGTGTCTTGCCTTTGTATGAAGAGCATGTTTTGCTTAAATATAGACAATATAAAAAATAGACAATGAACTCGAGAGTGGATTTTTTTTTCTATTAAACTATTGTTAAAAGCACATATTGAAAATCTGTTGGCCCAAAGGTGGCTTAAACACCTTAATGGTGTGCTACTGAGTGCTGCCATCACAACAAAGGCATAAAATATGTGAGCTTTGGTATTATATCCATAATTCCTATTCCAATTCCGTTTGATATGTTAACATGTATGCTATTGCAAACTAGTCTGTAGTAACCTATATTGAAACATAGGGGTGCCCAATCCTGGTCCTGGAGATCCACCACTAACCAAACACACTTGATCCAGGTGATGAAAGCCTTTAGGGGCACCTGAATATCAGAAACAGGTGTGAGGGATCTAAGTTCTTCAGGGTACTAGATTTCCAGAACCAGTGTTGGGCAGCCCTGTTGAACATTATTACTATATATAATCTAGTAAGAAAGAATGGACTTGCAAATGTCACACAAACTTTACCAGCCAGCACTGTGGTTGTTTTGCCTGATGTCCAATTGTGAGACTGTGTTTTGCTTAAGACAAGAAGCTGTTTTGTCTGAAACCTGACTCTAATGATGGTCTAAGGGTGTCCTAAAGCCTTTTTACAGAGTACAGAGATGATATCTGATATGATGGGGCACGTTCAACCAGTGCAGCTCAACGGCCATGTTTCTAGCACAAGCTCATCTACATTGGGCACTGGGGGCTGTTGTTTGCAACCGGTTAACCAGGCTGCAAATCAACAGATAAAACATTGTTTTATTAAAAGCAATTTCGAAAAGCCAGGTGTACACAAATTTTTGAGGAGCAGCAAGCACACTTTTTGAGCGTTTGAGTGCATGTACTCTTTGTGTCTTCATTATGGACATCTACAGCTTCCCTTCTTATTCTCAGTGTGAGTCAGAGTGAAAGAGATGCTGACCCTGGACCTGTGGTCACAGCATCCAGCTTGGCCAGTACCTCCATTGCAGTATGAAAGCTGGGGAAGTGACCTGATCCAGGACCGGTAATTAAAGCCCAACAAAAGAGCTTTAACACTCCTTTTGAAAGCAGTGAAGAACCATTGAATGTCGGCTATCCCATTAGGAGGGAGGGAGGGAATGAAAGAGGGAGAGAGGTAAAAGGGGGAAGAAGGATTGAAAAAGAGAGGAGCGAGAAAAGCAATAGAAAAGCTTGCATTGGGAATGCATAGGCACGGCACTAACGCAGCCCGCAATGAGATCATGCTCATTGTTTCTTTGGGCTTTGGGCTGACCCCCTTCAGCCACATTCATTCAGGGCGAGAGAGAGCAAGCAGGAAACAAATAAAAAGCAACAGAAAGAAAAAACGCCAAGCTAAAAATGAAAATTAAGATTCCCCTCAACGTCCTCCAGGGACGAGCGAGGCACAAATTACATGCCTTCAGTGGTTGCGTGAGCAGATAAGAAGACAGATCTTGCCTTCCACTCTTCCACTTCCATGCTTGGAAACCCCTTTCCAAAAGCATTTTGCTGAGCACGTGACCCTCCTCCAAGCCTCAGAATAGCCCTGGACAATATAGTCCTACCCTGCAGTCAACAGTAAACAAGGAAGGCAACACAAAGAGACTATTGCTTGGTTTATTTCCATGTGCTGGTTTCCTGGTTTTGAGCCACAGCTTTGCGTTTCCTGCTGCCCTCTGAACTGCAGAGTCTTATTAAGCTAGAAGTTTATTGCCTTTCAGGGAAGCTCCTCGGCCCATTTAAGGAAGGAAGCTGTCAAAGAAGGTTATAAAGGCATTAAGTCTCATTTTTATATTGTACATACCTAACAGGCCGAAAGGTGATGGTGAATGTTTGGAGAGCTGCTGGTTCCTGTCTGAGGAGACAGACACTTGAAAGACAGTAGCTCTAGTTTTCACAACACTGGTGAAGTGTAATGGCGGACTAAATCTCTCAGGTATAAATCATCCTCCAAAGCAAAACCTATAAAAATCAGGACAGATATTCATCTACATTCACAAAGCTGATGTTTAAAAGAATGAAGACTTTATCGCCTCTCGAGGCCATTCCTTAGCCCATAAAAGTAAGGAAGCTGTCATCTGCATTCACAAAACTCGTGCACATAAACGCTCCTCAGCCCATGCAAGGAAGGAAGTTGTCATAGAAAATTATCCATGCATTAAGTCTCATTTTTAAATCATGCAGGTCCACAGGTGAAGGTCAGTGCTGGCAGAGATGCTTGTCTTCTACTGGTTCTTGTCAGAGGAGACAGAACCTTATAAAGACAGTAGCTCTGCAGAGCTTACTTAGTGGGTTTTCCAGACACTGTTGAAGTCTAGTGGAGGCCTAACTGACGCTGGAAATGATCATCCACTGGACAGTCAACAAAACAACATAATGCTTCATCTGCATCTAGATAAACACCATTAATGTTAGCAGGTGGCTTACTGAATAAGAACCAACTAATTTACATAAATCCACCTATTCAGCCTGCAGCAGTTTAGCCCCGCCCATTCATACTGAGGAGTGTTTCAGCTTTGAGTGCTTTTCAAAACGAGGCCCAATACAGGACAGCCAGAACTGAGACTGTTTATCATATATCAGTATAGTAACAGAAACAGTAACCTGTTTAATTCTAAGGTACAAAGAAAGGCCAGAAAATAGCCATGTAAAAAAGACTTATGATGATTTTTGGTACAAAAAATACACAAATGTTATAAGTGGACCTATAAGTGGACCTTATAAGTGGAGAAAAATAAAATACATATACAATTTAATACAATTTTCTTTAATGCTTCAGAATATTTGTTTACCTTTAAAGGTGCAGGAGAGTAATTTATCCTAAAAACTAAAGAGTTGTCAGAGAGAGAAAAAGAGAGAGAAAGAAAGTGAAAGAGAGAGGTTTTATTGCAGCACACGGCCCTCTTAAATGTTATCTTTCCTTGTTGCTCACTACAATTGCTTGTGCTTTTCTGCTCAGCCTCTGATCTATCAAGCCTTGATGTTTTGATTTACTGTATTTTCTTTATGTGGTTTCTTTGTTAACACCTACACAGACAAATAAATATGCTCACACTCATTTTTTGCTTCCTCTGTAGACTCATCCACACAACCCACTCACACCATGTGACATGATAGGTACTTTCTTACTCACTATTACTTTGACACAGAGTGAGAGAGAGAGAGAGAGAGAGAGAGAGAATGAGAGAGAGAGATAGAGGCATTACCAGGCATTACCAAACCTAATACTCAATGTGGCTAATCAAAATTGCACTCGGAGAGGAGCAGGATCAGACAAAAGCAACAGTAGGCCAACAGTGCCCTCCAGTGGTCATTTTCAGGAGTGCTCTGTGTCGGCTCTAGTGCAGCCAGGGGCCAGTCTCTGAATGCACAGCCATGGTTTTATAGGCGGCTTTATGACTCTAGTAAAAGTAGACATGAACTTCCTAGGAGACTGCTAACATCTGTCACTGCACGCTGAGGTTCAAGTGTGAATGGAGCCTGTGTTCATAAAGATGTTTCATATCCACGCAAACACACCAATCTATGCAGCCGCTCTCTAAAGGGCACGCGGCTAACCTGTAATACATATAAACACTCACACTTACGCGCATTTTTCTCCTCACAGAACATTTTGCAGTTCATGGTGCAAACATAAGATAACATACTTTCTACATTAACATATTCATTAAAGGGCCCATATCCAACATTTTTTTGTATTTATTTTTTTCCCCAAATTTATGCAGGTTTACATACCAAAAACATTCATAATTTGTTTTTACATGGCCATTTTCTAACCTCTCCTTCATCAGTATTAAACAGGTTTTGCTCCTGTGCCTTTAAGATTGATACATGTAAATGAGCTCTGTTCTGATTGGCTGCCCTGTATTTTGCTTCAATCAAAAAGCAGTCCAGACTAGAACATGACTTTAGTGTGAATGTGTGGGGCTAAACTGCTGTAAGCTGAAGATGCAAATATATGTAAATGTGTTGTTTTTTGAGACATCACAAAGACAATTAATGCAAACTGACTATTTTGGAAACTTAGTTTCGGTCCAATTTTACAGACTGGAGATGCACAATGTGAGAGAAATTCAGTTTTTTCATGTTGTGGTCCCTTTTATCAAATCTAAGGAAATTTTCATCCCATTGGTCACCGGCTGTGTGCTCTGTTGTCAGGTTATAAATGAACAAACACATCTTACAAACGGAGCATGTTTTTCATGCTGTGCACACAGGGAGATGAGGGGAGGACAGCAGCACACAGACGTGTCCCTGAGAGCCAGACAGACGAGCAGACATCTGGCTGTTACTGAGTCCTGCAGCTCCCTCACTTACTGACCCTGCGCTCAGTGAATTAATAAAGAGATGAAGACGATGTTCCACTTTCCAGACACAGACACACAGACACAAATATACTCATGCATGAGGAGAGCAGAAACAAGATAAGAGCACTGCACAAAAAAGACCCCACAATTCCAGCATTTTTTTCAGCATATCTGTCTATCGGCTTTGTTCTTTTACTGAGTACAGAAAAGTGTATCACAGTTGTTCATGGTAATCATTTGTATGATACAGATAGACTTCAGGTTGAAAAATTCTGGAGTATTCCTTTAACCTAAGAAAACACCCTCTGAAAATTAGGGTTGTAATTATTAAAGTTGATTAAAAAATGAATTAAACCTTACATTCTCTACGACTCAGCTTGCTAATTAATGTGCAATTTGAGTGCTAAACAGGGTACCCGCCAATCATTATAAAACCATGTTTAGCAGACTAAAGATTCTCCACAAGGGAGAAGATTAACACTCAAATCACTTTTGTGTACATCACTGAAAGAGAGTAAACCCACACCAGCAGGATCTCATGAATGCATGTACACTTGCACTGTTATAAATTGCATGTATATAAAGGAAAAAGTGTGTTTAACTAGATTTAGGCTTACCAGCTTGGCAGATAGGTAACATGATAGTATAATAAAACTAAGCTTGGCTTTTCAAAATCTTCAAACTCTTCAGCTGTGTGTGTTTAAATAGAGCTGGCCTAAGCAGTTTTAAACCCTGTTGGTTTGGCCCTGAGAAAACACTGAAGTAGGACCACTAGGGGAAATTAGCATTATCACAGCAGTGGTATTCAGGCTACTTATAAAGAGAAGATTTCTGCAGTAAACAGAAACAGAGATAAAGTGGGTGTTTAGGAGTAGAGAGTGCTAAAACAGAGACAGAACGTGTGTGTGTGGGTGTGTGTGTGGTGGTGTGTAAGATGACAACTAGAGAAAATAAGACTAACCTTTGTTAGTCTGGCAGACTCATTCTGTCACACTGCTCTATAAAGATATGCACAGCCATGCGTAGTATGTAAATGACTGGCTCAAAGCAGCACTGAGTTTTCAAAACGGCACTGAAATGTAGTCACCTGCATTGGCCAATACCTGCAGTTAACCTGATAACGCATATTTTAAATTGTCCTCTTACATTAAGAAACAGAGCCTGATGGAAACATAATTTTATGCATTTTTGGCAACATAGTGTTTTACTTATAAATGAAGTATTGTCAAAGGCTTCATTTTTAACCTTTCTCAGTAAAGAATTCTGACATTTTATTTGAAAAAGGCATATATGGGCATGTATGTCTTTATATGTGGGATACATTTCAAATATATTGTTTCAGTTCATCTTCATACATTTTAGTACAATGAACAAAAATACATTTTCAAATATATTTTATAAATGCATTTGACATATTTCTTTTCTGTATGATATCTTTGAAAAGATCTGTACAGTATCATCACTGTCCAAAAACAAACAAACAAATAAATAAATAAATAAAACAAAGTATCGCTTGTACCAAGTTCCAAAGCAAGCACCAAGTAATGATAACTTCAGAGGAGACGGCAAACACACTTTTACATTTACATTTCACATTTACTTAATGTAATGGGATTTTTTGTCACGTCATTTGGGAGCATTTCTATTGGTCCATACATCATGAAATTTTGACGTGCTGTCAAGGACAACTGCTGTGCTCAAATGGTGCAGAAAATTAAAAATCAAAAAAACTTTTTTTGGACAGCGATGGCATGCTATTGTTCGGTTAAGCCTATTTTTTATTGTGTGGCCTTAAAAACAGATTACATGATTAATTGTTAAAATAATCACTTAAATTACTCTATATCTCATATAAACAATATTAAAAGTCCTACTTAAAATTAATAGACTGTAAGGAACAAACTTCAATCATGAAAAAGCTCAACACAAACCACTGAAGGAACAGAATAATCAGATCTGCTGGCTGTTTGTGTCAATCAAAACGCTGACATAGCTGAGACAAAAACAGATTGTGAAAGAGTCTGTAATGTTCAACTAACAGGTATGTGTATATGTGTGAATGATTTATCTGGGTTCATCATGTGCATGTGTAAAACAGCACACAAGCATTACCAGTTCCTGACCTGATCCAGTGTACAGACTACAAAGACAAAAATCACCTCTTAGTATTATTACCTATTATCAATATGTAACTAATAACTATCATACATTAACAACAGAAAGGCATAAAATACATAAACGTATTGGATCATGCATTATATAAACATTCCACCATTCTGCAAAACGTTCCTTTGACACTGACATTCAGGCCTGTAGGGTCATTTCAGTGGAATAGATCTGTGGTTCGAGTGTCCACCCATAATGCCCTTTTCCCAGGAAGTGTCAAGCCCACACAGACATTTAAAGCCAGATCAGAGCAGGGAAAAACTGACCACATATTTCCTGTCATTGTGTCGTGTGTGTATCACTGACCTTAATGTGTTTCTAGCTCCGCTCAGTGCAATACGCATTAGACACATACATGCTAAAGTGCAGGACAATAATGTATGAACCAAAAACAAGCATGATGAAACAGCATGGTCACTAGTGGCCATGATATTTTACTCCCCAGGGAATCTGTCCTCTAACGTTATCAGTGAGAGTGTTGCAGACACAGGCCAACTTAGACAGGCACTCTGACATAAAACAATATCAAGAGATGTGAAAAATCAAACATGCAGTAACTACGGATTTTCAGTGAATTTCTGAAAATAAACTAGTGAAGACCTAAAAATGAGTTCCATTGATTTTCCAAAATGTCCGCATAATTGAATCATTGAGATTTAACAACATGATTGGTTTCATGTGGAATGTACTGTTCTTGAGAAGCTCACTGAGTCACAACTGTTCACAGTGGTGGCGATTGGAACCGGACATCTTAAGTGTTTAGAAGGGGAATTCCACCACTTTTTTTTTAAATAAACGACATTATTCAGTGGTTAATAAGTAAACAAAGATGTGAAATGGTTGATTGTAGAGAAACCTACTGACCGATTTGTTTACAGTGGTGGTCACAGGAACCAGGGGTCGTGATGTCTACAACACAAATGTAGCCCTTTTTTATAGTCCAAAACCAGCTGAACCTACACACAACTTCAGAGTTTTTACATGTAATGTTCATGATAATAAAATAGTATTAAATCTGAAAAAATAAGTTTTCTTTGGGGAAAAAAATATAAATTTCAGGTCAACAATTTATCGCAAAGCTGTTGTAAAACAATGTCTCAGGCATTAGGCAGCGTATTCACAACCTTTTCATATGTCAGTAACTCTTTAGACGTCTGGTTCCTATCATCACCACTGTGAGCAGTTCTAACTTTGTAAGCTTCACTAGAATGGAGCATCTCACATCAGATTACTCCGAATGACTGTGGTATTATCTTAACCTTTTAATCATCTATACATTTTGAGAAATTGGTGGAATTCACCTGTAATGCCTTGAAAAGCTGCACCACAAACAGATACGACATAAAATGGTTATGAACACATTGAACACAATGAGACATTGTTTTACCATAGTTTTGAGATCTTTCATGGCAGAGAGGTACATGCAAAGTGTTGTAAGGCAAAATAGCATGCAAGGAAAACTTATTTTTATGGATTTACCACTATTTTACCACCATCAACATTACATATAAAACACAGAAGACACGTGCACGTTCAGGTCATTTTCAATAGCAAGTCTACTATTTGTTCTGCCATTGTGTGGTACAAATTAAAAGAAGAGAAAATAACCTAGTGTTTATTCACTCTGTCTTACATAGGCTAACTCATGCATAAGATGATGCGGTTTCCGTTGCTTTTAGAAACTAACTGTAATTGAGAAATACTGAGTTTATCCTGAACAAAATCTATGTGCCTGCAAGCGACAGAGAGAGTGACAGAGTGAAAGAAAGAGAGAGTGACAGAGTGAAGGGGGGCATAATGTCAGGACTGGAGCGGCACTTTATCTACTTCAGTCAATGGAAGACATTTAGAGTGAGCATCACCTAACCCCAAAACTGGACACCTGGCAGGCTTAACTGGTGTACAAACTAGAGGGCTATTTGGGTTCTTACTGGGTTCCTATTCTGAATCCTAAACAGTCCTGAAGCCCATTAGAGTCTGCAAATGGACAGACAAAAGATTTCAGCTTTACTGTTCCGGATAAAGATACTGATCAGGGCTCTCAGTCCCGTCTAAAAAAAGTCACGCTCAACCATACCGAGCTGTGAAAAAAGGTGTGCCTTAAGATTTTAAAACTAACCAGCTTCTGTTTTGACACAACAAACAATAACAACAAAACCAAACACACATAATCACCATCTGTGCCTGTAAGTCCACAATACACACACCCCTCAGCGCTTCTGACATGCTTCATAACACTGCAGGGTTCCCCTCCACTTGGCAGTTTATCAAGCAGGAAGAGAGGCATGTCAGGCTGATGAACCCTGAACCTGCACATCTGCAGCAACAAACCTTTCCCCTCTTCCTCCGTCACCCCCGATAGCCATCACCCTATCTGTCCCGCACAAAGCAGGACAGAGCTGCCAGCTTCCCTTCCAGCCGTTAACACATGCATGTGTGTGTGTGTGTTCAGAAGACAGAAACGGACACAGCAGAAGAGTTAATCAAAGATAAAGTAACAGCAAGAGGAAAGAGAAAACAAACACACAGCGTGAGAAAGGCAAACTGACGGACAGTGGGAGAACAACGCTTTTTCAGGGTCACTGAGCTGACCACAGTGCTGGCCAAAGTCATCCTCCTGTAAATTGTGATGCCTAAGCCCTTTTCCTGTGACAATGAGAGTAAATTATTGGCTTTGGCTAACCACTGGGCAGACAGAGGTTAGGGGTGGGCAATACGATGATATATATTATCGTTATTGTGATAAATCACATCACAATACTCATCTGAGAATATCATGCCTATCGTTTGTACTTTAAGACCACTCATGTTATAAAAACAGCAAAATTTAGACCAACTCCCTTCCCTATATTTGCTATCATCAAACTTTGAGTACAGGCTACCTGGTAGCATCTGTAGCACTTGTGCTAACAGATTAAAAAGTTCAGTAGCACAGAGGAAAATTCAGAAGCACATAGAAGAGTAAATCTGTCAGTGTCTTTTTACAAGATGTTCACTGCAGACAAATGTTTGAGAATAAACAAAATATGAATGTAGACCAATTTAGTGCAAAAAATTGATTCAGGGCACCATGTTTCTGTGAACAAAACGGGGAAATGTTTTAGCCGCTGCCTACAGAGGCAGGTTTTCATGTCTAATAAGGAGGAGGTCTGAGCGATGGTACCTACCCCTTTAGATGAGCTAATGCTAAAGCTAATGCTTTATTGCACTAATATTTTTCTATATACCAAATGTCTGAATTGCAAATGTGAACACTGTACGGTCCTGTTTGATCTAATTCATCAAACTACCACTCAACAGCAAAATTAAGAACAACTAAGTTAGCGAACTGAACTGGGCTGGATTTCCTGAAAGTATCTTAGTACAAAGATGATTCCTAAATGGTAGAGCAAGCATCGCACTGAACTCTCTCTCTACCAGTTAAGATCTTAACTGGTATCTTAACACTAATGATTGTGATTGGCTGAAAGGCATGTCAATCATTATTTTGCAAATAGTGAAATATAGACAGCTTATAAACATCAACCAGCATTTACTAAACTGCAGAGCAACAAGCTATTAAGTAGGTACTTACTAAGTAAGTAGTCAATTGGATGTCAGCCCAACATTTTATTAATTTTTATCAAATATTTGATTTTTTCACCTATTCCTTTTTAAATCGTTTATTTTGATAAATGTTTAATTTAAAAATTGACTCCACTTTATGGTTTTTCACAGCCTTTTAAAATGTTGCACTGTTGTTTTGCTGGTGTATTTTGTTCATTCCAACTTCTCAATCATCAGAAAAACAAAATGCTGTGATAGATACAGTATATTGTAAAAATGTCTTTAAATGTCATTATATGTTTACTTTATCACTCATCCTTTAAAAAAAAAAAGGTAGTTACCAGGCTGTCTAAAAATTTTGAGTTAACTACACTTCAAATAACACGTTGAAAGAGTGTAATACAGATTCTTGTTCCATTAACTTACTATTAGAACTCAACATTTTAAGGCAGATCCGTAACTAACTTTGTAAAGTTAAAACACATGCTTGAGTGCTTAAGAATAGGTGTGTTACTGAAATGAGTCGTGTAACTCTTTTTTGAATTCAGTGCTCTGTGCTCATGTTCTCCTAAGCAGCCAGAGCTGCTTCTAAATGCCTATAGCCAACAAACAGCTTCCTCAGCCATAGGTAGGAACACTTCCTCACAGACGACATTAAATGGACAAAAGAGCTTTTGTGAGCGTGTGTGCATGCGAGAGTTTAAGAAAAGTGACCATGACATATCACAGAAAGGTCAGTCCCTATTGGCAAATAACAGTCTGTTTGAATTGTATAGAGCACGCCTGTTGCTTAGGGAAAGCCACAGGTGCCCCCAGCCCTGCACTTGACAGGGTTCAGCTGCAGGAGGAGAAAGTCATATAAATATTAATTAATATTTTTATTATGCAATATATATTTAGAAATATTGCCCTGCGATGGACTGGCGACCTGTCCAGGGTGTATCCTGCCTTCCGCCCAATGACAGCTGGGATAGGCTCCAGAACCCCACCGTGACCCAGAAGGATAAGCGGTTTAGATGATGTATGTATGTATTTAGAAATATAGGTATATCGGTGTAATAAACAAGTTAGAGAAAGACAAAATCTGAAAATATGATTCAGGAGTGGAAAAAAAGAAGTCGTCACTGCTAAATCACTGACTGGTGAGTTGTCATTGGTTATTATAGAGAGAGTCATTTTTTACTGGTTGGTTGCGCACTGATGGCTTGTAAGATGATATAGGCATCAGTACAGGGCATCTGATCAGATTTTCAGACCACGTCATACATCTTTACATATTAACGTCACATGCATGCCTCAAAATGGTCTTGCTCAATGTTTAGGTCTCAATTGTAAAATCAACATTATACTGATGAACATGACAACAGTAGATAATTTACTCACATCCTTAAATAACACATCCTTCACCAAGCTTTGACTAAAACTGACAATTGACATTACAAAAATGTTCTTTGGCATGTTGCATGCAAGTACACAATTCCACCAGAGAGGTCTCCAAATCCGCAAATCTTATTTAGTGGGGCTTTAAATCTAAAAAGGCTTCAAGTCAGATGGGCCTTTCATTTACAGGCTCACCCCGGGCCCTGCTCACCCTTTGACTCTGGACTTGGAGTACTAACCTCTGTTTTCTACCAATTTTATTAATGAACATGCAGAAATGACATGTAACAGAGCTAAAAAATCATCAACGAATCAGAGCTGAATTAACAGTAAACTGACGTAAACACACATATTCTTTTATTGTAGTAAGCAGGCATTCATCTCACTGCCAGTTCCACATTATCCACACAGATTGGGTGTTTTTCACACACAGTGCAGGTCATTTGACCTGAACTGTGAGGAATGTAAATAACTGTATGAAAAGATAGTCAATAAAACAGCATGCAAGTGCACACAGTGGTGTTTGCTGTAGAGATTCTTGGCCTCTGGTTGTCTCTTATCTTTTTAACTTCTGTTTGAGAGGAGGTTCAGTAGGACCGCACACATGCACAGGTACACACGTCCACACGCACACACACAAACCCTTGGCATGGCAGTTACATGTCCTGCCGGGGAACTAAACTGAATTTGAAATATAAAATAAAAGAATTTGAAGACAACTTCATGCAGCTCCTGTATATATATATGCTCTACTTGATGCCTTACTGTGTAAGAAAAACAGGGTACAAAAAAGCATGATACAATGCACAAGCATTCCAATAAATCCATTAAAAAAGATTCTACAGGCTGCTTAGTAAAGGCAATGATTATATATCATTGCCGCCAGGACAAAATCTTTTATCTCCATTTTTTTTAAGTTTTACATTTTTTTTATTTTTATTACTTTTAATAAACCAATTGAAATAGTATAAAATCACTTGAAATATTCTTACATTGAAGCACCTTAAAAGTTAAGCATGTTTTTTCATTCACGTATAAAGTTAACATTTTGGAAAATCTGGAGATTCTGCTTTGATGGCAGTGATATATAACCACTCCTAAACAGTTCAGTGTAGTTGAGAACCTGTTGCATAAAGTTCTTTAAAGAACCTTTTTTAAATTGAGTCTATTCTCAGCACTAACAGTAAACATAGCACAGTGGCTGTGTCGATGCATGTTACACTTTAAAAAATACACTCTAAAAATACATCACAATTTACAACCCCAGTTCCAAAAAGGTTGGGATGCTGTACAGAATGTAAATAAAAATAGAATGCAATGATATGCAAATCATGTAAACCATATTTTTAAAGGATAATACTACAAAGACAACATATCAAATGTTGAAACTGAGAAATTTTAATGTTTTTTGAAAAATACATGCCTATTTTGAATTTGATAGCAGCAACATGTTCCAAAAAAGTTTGGATGGGGCCTTTGTACCACTGTGTTTCATCACCTCTTCTTTTAACAATACTCTGTAAGTGTTTGGGAACTGAGGAGACCAATTGCTGTAGTTTTGAAAGTGAAAAATGTTCCTATTCATGTTTGATATAGGATTTCAGCTGCTTAACAGTTTGGGGTCTCCTTTGTTGTATTTTTCATTTCATAATGCACCAAATGTTTTTAGTGGTGACAGAATTGGACTGCAGGCAGGTCAGTTTAGTGCCTGGACTCTTTTAATACAGAGCAATGCTGTTGTAATACATGCAGAATGTGGTTTGACATTGTCTTGCTGAAATAATCAAGTCCTTCCCCGAAAAAGACGTAGTCTGAATGGCAGCATATGTTATACATGTCAAAACATGTATATATCATTCAGCATTAATGGTGCCTACACAGATGTGCAAGTCACCCATGCCATGTGCACTAATGCACCCCTATACCATCATGAATACTGGCTTTTGAACTGTGCACTGATAACAAGCTGAGTTAGCTTTTAGAAATCATGTCCATGATTTCCTAAAAAAATGCAAATTTTGATTCGTTGGACCACAGGACACTTTTCCACTTCCCCTCAGTCCATTTTAAAAGAGCTCAGGCCCAGAGAAGGTGGCAGTGTTTCTGGATCCTGTTTATGTACAGTTTCTTCTTTGTGTTTTAGAGTTTCAACTTGCATTTGTGGATGCAGCGATGTACTGTTTTCTTAGACAGCGTTTTCAGAGGTGTCCCTGAGCCCATGCAGTGATTTCCACTACAGAATCATGTCTGTTTTTAATGCAGTGCCGCCTGACAGCCCAAAGATCACGGCCAGCAAATACTGTTTTTTGCCTTGACCCTTGCATGCAGAGATTTCTCCAGATTCTCTGAATCTTTCAATGTTATTATGTACCGTAGATGATGAAAAGCAAAAGTTCTTTGCAATTTTATGTTGAGAAACGTTATTCTTGAATTGTCGCACTATTTGCTCGTCTTTCACAGAAAGGTGAAGTCCTCCTCATCTTTACTTCTGAAAGACTCAGCCTGTCTGGAATGCTTTTTTATACCCACTCATGGTACTGACCTGTTGCTAATTAACCACCAGATGTTTTTTTTTAGCATTACACAACTTTACCAGCCTTTTGTTGCCCCCGTCCCAACTTTTTTGGAACGTGTTGTTGGCACCAAATTCAAAATGGGCATATATTTAAACCAAAATAATAATTCTCGGTTTCAACATTTGATATGTTGTCTTTGTACTATTTTCAATGAAGTATAGGGTTTAAATGATTTGCACATCATTGCGTTTTGTTTTTATTTACATTTTGCACAGCATCCCAACTTTTTTGGAAATGGGGTTGTGCAAAGTTCAGACGATACTGACATTTAAAATGTTGTACATATACCATTAATTACATAGCATACCACAAGGTGAGAACATCAGATACTGACTCTATTTATTGACTCTAATAACTGCCTATGGATGTGAAATCTTTGCTACATTCAATGTGCTCATAATAACCAGCAAGATGTGTATGAAAAACAGCAAACACAGTCACAGAATTCACATCAATATGATGCAGCTCTAAAGGCCAAAAGCAACCATTATTTCAACAAAGCACATTAACAACAAACAGTCAACTCTAAGGTCTAAGTGTCTGTGCACTCCAAGGTTAAAAGGCTCGACTGAAGCAGCTCTAAATTGGGTTGACCATTTTAAACCCCGAGAGCTGTCAGAGGTCACTGCCTTTGACCCCAAAGATCAGCATACAGAGGCACTGCTTTCCCAGTTTACATCCTCTCTACATTAGAATAGCATTCAAATGAGCACCAGAAAAAGGCAATTGTTTGAATTTACTTGACTCAAATGTGTACATTATTCCCACGTGAATATATTAGATTAACACTGTCTTACTTTTGGCAATAATTGTGTTGATATAAGGCATTCAAAAATTTGGATTAAATATATTCAGTGTATCCTTTTTTTAGTGTACAAATCTTAAGGCTTCCGATCTTCTATGCACTCGATTGAAGATCAATGCAGTACAATGCTGCTGATAAAGGGTAGCAGATAACAGCTTGGTACCCACATTTCATAATCAATGCACAGCAAACACAAAAGCTCTCACATACAGAACTGTGAAGAAAGATAACATCATCACAGGCTGCATCTAAGGTAGATGTCTCACTGACAAATTCTGCTTAGGTCAAAGGCCACATTCACCAGTTGGCTCTGGGTAATCGTCTCCCTCACATTCTGTGGATGACTCTGAGAATTTGCTCACCACATTCTAGGATTATACCTTGGAGACAAGTGTCCATAGGGTACAATATTGCATACAGAATAAAAGTGCTGATTTTGAGATTCGGTCAGTTAAAAGACCCTGCAGTGAAACAAATTTGTGTGATTATTACACAATTCAATTATAAGGTTTCACACTGTGGTCATTCCAGAGCAGCACTGACCAAACATTTCTGTTGACTTTAATCTCACCCCACACGTAACCCAGATAGCAAGCATATATCAGTCTGCAGGCTTCCTGAGGTCGGCACTCCAATAACTGTATGCCAGTGCTGGTCCCCCCTTGGACCACCCAGATTACTGTCATGCATGCAATAGTTATTCATCTCTACAAACAGATTAAATGCACACAATTTTTTATTTTGGAAAATGTACTTTTGGAAAATAAACATTACAGATCACTGAGAGAAAAAAAAATGACTAGACCAAAAATAAAATGATTTTGTTGAAAATGTTGTGG
This sequence comes from Colossoma macropomum, assembly GCF_904425465.1. Lineage (NCBI taxonomy): Eukaryota > Metazoa > Chordata > Actinopteri > Characiformes > Serrasalmidae > Colossoma > Colossoma macropomum. Next base: position 150,753 of record NW_023495266.1, on the reverse strand, counting down.
CTGATGGTGTGCTAGATTAAAATGATTTACTAAACTAACTTACAAAGGAGGACAAAAGAAAGAAATGAAGAACAATAAGTAACTAGACTGGGAGTGGAAAATGAGCGATGAAAAGTGGCATTTTGTGTAATATTCTGCTTACCACCAGTTGGCCGCCTGAAAAAACACTAAGAGGGCCGCCAGCTTTGCCCTAAGGAGGCCAAGAGTGGTCCGCTATCCTCTTGCTATCTGGGAACGTGTAGACCCCCACTTCTAACACAAAGCTAATACACCCATTTCAAACAATAAATAGCTTTTCATCTCAGGCCTCGACTCTGCCAGAAGGTAGCATGGATCAGTGTTACCTCCACCCCAGGAAGCCCGTCCAGTTTTCTGTTCACCAATTCTAACTACCTGATTTAGGTGAGTGATCAGCTATACGCTACTGATCACTTGATGAGCAGCTACTGATATGATTATGAAAACATCCTGTGAAAAAGGACTACAGGACTGGGTTTAGGAACCACATGGCTAGATCCTCAGGAAGTGGGCTGGAGACCACTGCTGCAGAGGCTGACCATAACCATAACAATAACATGACCTACAGAAGTGATCAATGATGACAGCGATCACGGTGCCCAGTGACCTTGTGAGTGAATCCCTAAACTCTAAATGAGCTCCTAATCACCCTGAACTAGATCCACCCAGTACACAGCGCACTGTTTAGCAAAGGGCTGAGGTGTAGAGGATGAACCTGTCAGACAGTTTAGACAGTGGCCATGTTCTCAATAAGGTAACGGGAATATCCCAGACTGGTGCACAATCCTCCCTACAAGTGCTAGGTAATGATTAACAGAGCTAGCAGGACTGAACAGCGGTCCACATGCCTGAACAGAGCCAGACTAGCCCATACAAAATAGACACCTCGCTCAGACATGCGAAGCAAAACACCAAGGAAGCTTCCACTTCCACTTTATCTGCGTTTAAAGATTTGTATTCATTTATTTAAAAACAGTATAGACGCTTTCTTAGGTTAAAAGTCCTACCTGAACGTGCAAAAGTCGATTTTGCCGACGTGTAAACAAAAACAGACGGTCCAAAAGTCGTTTGTGGCGACGTGAAATAATGTCCTTGGGAAGTTTGAGGCCAGTTTTCATGCTCAGATATTCAGAGTTAAATGTGCCCAACGGTCTCCAACCGTCTCTGCTCCGCCTGTGTGGAGACTGACCAGCAGATGAAAGTCACCTCCCTGTCTGTCCGAGCGGGAGGGTCAGTCACTAACCACTGAATAATGAAAAGTCAGCAGCGAGGGGGAATCAGCATTCAGCAACAAAACACCGAAAAAAAAAACAAAACCTCCTGACAGAGGAAACTGCAGCGGTCTGTCAGCGTTAGTGAAGGTAAACTGCAGTGCTGTGGACAATGAGCGCTTTCTCTCTCTCTCTCTCTCTCTCTCTCTCTCTCTCTCTCTCTCTCTTTTAAACACAAGTGTAATAACTACTTACACAGTAAACCTTCCCTGTAATGATACTTTCTTTAGCATAATTAAATCAAAAGTTGCTTACTTGCGTTTACCCCTGCTAGAAAAAACAGCAAAGACCAGCACTGCTGGTCACCAGCAAACCAGCATATGTTGTGTTTTGAATACTGGTACGCTGGTCAACCAGCATGACCATACTGCGTGACCAGCTAAACCAACACCAGACCAGCAATTCATAGTGGTCTATATTGTTTTTTAGTGGCCTTAAATCTACTCTCATTTAATTTATAATAACTGCTACAATGATAATTCTTTGAGTTTTCCATATTTCTGTAAGATTCATTAGTTATAATACTGTAGCGTCTGGGTGAAAAAGAACCAGAAGGAAACGTTGCATATGCAAATGCTCTTTTATTGAACATGTAGCAAGAGAGAACCGCAACCCAGCGCTCTTCAATGTATCGGACAGCAGGCAGGTCACATCTAGCCATGCATATTTACACTATGGTAGACAGTAACACTCTAACTATCCCACAGCCCAACACAACAGCACAAACAGTACACAAACATATCCGAAACCAAACAGCAACAACATCAACATTAAACATCTCTCCTCACCAGGAGCGCAGCACCTCCCCGAAGCCTTTTCGCACAGCCACTTTGCCTGGCCACGCCTCCTGCGCTCCGGCAGTGCAGCCAGTGGCGAGATGTCAAAATATAAACAAAGTTACGCATAGTTTGATGTGGAATATGCCATCGTAGAGAAACTTAGAATTGTTCACAGTGGTGGTGATAGGAACCAGACATCTGAAGAGTTTAATGCCTCTTATTACATGAAATGGTTATGAATACATTGCTTGATGCTTGCAACATTGTTTTATGATAGTAAAAAGGTTTTGACCTGAAACATTTTTTAAAACCCATTCATGCCAGAGAGGTAAATCCCTGCTAGAAAACCAACATAGACCTGCATGACTGGTCACCAGCAAAACCAGCATATGTTGTGTTTTGGATGCTGGTATGCTGGTCAACCATTCTCCATCAATCCGAAGAACCCTTTCATGATGTAAAGAACCCTATAATCATGCAAAGTTCTTTGAGTGTTCATGTTTCTATATAGAACCATTTGCTTTAGTAAAGACCCTTGAAGAACCATCTTTTTAAGAGTGTAGCAGGATTTATTACTGTTATGGTCTCCTCACTGGACTCCCAAAAAAGACGAACAGCCGCAGCTGGCAGAGTTTGGGTTTCATTGAAACGTTAACAGTTTTCAGTCTTTGAAATGTTCTTTCATCAATTTTGTGCATTGTACATAAACCATATACTTAAAGAGAACAGAATTCTTTTCTTTAATGTCGACATATTATCAATTTGTTAGTCAGACAACACTGTTGGTTAATTTGTTTGAATGTACTAGTATGTTACAGAATAGACTTTAAGGTATTGCAGTGTCCCGTCACTGGCTTGTGTTGTGGTGGGAGCGCAGAAGTCATGGCCATGCAATTTTAAATAAGTTGTTGTTAGCTTAACAAGGTGCTGATGTGTTGCTCATGCTTAATTTTGTTGGGCTGTGGGGTAATAGTGTCACTGTTGGGGCCTACCATGTAAAACTACCAGCTAAAACACAAACACAGTCCAAACATAACAATCCATTAAACAGAGCAAAGCGTATGTAACCGAGAGGACAAAGAAAACAAGGAGCCTTGGACTTGAGTGAAAACACAAACTTTGCAAGGAAGCACCACACAAAAATCTCTTATTAAAAAATCTACCAATGAGCTATAGACTCCAGGTGAGAAGGGCCTCAGAACTAAGGCGAGAAAGACCTCTGCAGGCAAGCAGTGGTTTCCCCAAGGGGCAGATATAACATCCTAGTATTCGTCCCACTTTTGCTGAAGTGCCTGCTTGAAATGTCATATGTTAAAGAAAGTTTATGGTGGCAAAACAAATAAGCAAGTCTGCTTAGTCAGTAGAAAATAGCTAGCTAATGTAAGCTCACTATGCCATAGTGCTGTAGTGTTATTAAAAAACCACTATTAAAAGAGATACAGTTCATGGTGCTTTATTGTCCAGCTGTTGCTGGCCACAGCTACACCGTACATAAGCAGAGTTTTCTGTTCACCAGCAGCTCGTTTGCTACACAGCTTACATCTGACTATCTCAGCTCTTTTCTTACAACAGCTCCTCAGCATAACCTGCTCTAATTGTGTTGTCCTCCTCTGGTCCTGGTAGACAGAATGTTAGGCATGTGTCTGCTGCGACGGTCCTTTCTTTGCCGTGCCACGTCCTCCTCCTGGGCACAGCAGGGCTTCTCACTGTTCACAGCATCAAGTCCAATGCCACTGGGTGCGATGACATCAGCAGCAGTGGTGCTCCTCTCGGCCACCTTCTGCTTTCTCTGACATCCTCTGCGTCGCCAGTGGTGATGAGGGTGCTGCTCAAGTGCGCTACCCACAACTCTCAGGGATCCATCCACCAGCACTGGAGCTGTGTGTTCAGCTCTTCCAGCACCAACGAAAAGCCATGCTGCCCTCAAGCTGACATCCCGCCTCCAGAGATCCTCCAACTGGCTCTGATGCTGCGTCTTCTACTGTGCGCTGGACATCTGGTGGCTTCATTGTCACCACATGTCACACCTCTGAAACTCAGCTTGGCATGCTGGCAACCATTGTTTCTCAGAAAGTCCAGCTCCAGAATGCATGTCTTGCACCTCAGCTATCCAAACTAAGTGGCACATCTTCTTGCCCCGACTGTCAGTGTCAGCCAACCCCTCCCAATCATCAGTGTTAGTTCACCGGTCGCTGTGCAGAGGTTGACTGCTATGTCTTCCAGCTAGAACCTTGCAGGTACCACTTCTGGCCAGGCCACTATGACTGTCGACCCCATGTCCACCAATGCAGTGAATGGAACCCCTTCAATGTTGATGGAAATGTGGCAGAAGTCTGGTATGGATGTTCACCCCATCACAACTACTAAACAGTGCTGCTGCTGATCTGGACATGTGGGACTTGGACTGAGGTGTCTGCATTGTCCCGCTCTTTGCATAATGGACGGAAGTCAGGAATGGCACGCAGTGGTGGCTGGCAACTGTGCTAGCTGGCCTGTCCAAATTTGGGGACCATGCTGGCTCCCCTTCACCACTCACTCACAGCTCTCCCAGGCGATATGGTGGCTGTGGGGCTCTTGAAGCTGCAAACATTGTCCTCCCATATTGTTATACAAACAGAGTGCTCCATCCCTTCTCAGAGCTATGTAGCTTAGCATAGAGGCCAGCAAATCACCAGAATTCACGTTGGTGAAACTTTTACTTTTAAACACCAATTGTAGCATTCGCTGCTATTAAAGGAGACCCAGCTTTCACACAGTTCATGGTGCTTTATTAACACCATACATAAGCAGAGTTTCCTCTTTACTAACAGCTCATTCGCTATTCAGCTCACGTCTGACTCTCTCAACTCTTTTCTGCCCACACACACATATACCCACGGGAGGATCTAGCCCTGCCTTTCACAATTAGCAGAATTACTCCATGAATTAATGCTGAAGAACAAATATACTAAAACCAACATGCAAAAGCATTTTTTTTATGATTAACACTTTTTATTGATTTTTCTCTTAGATTAATATAAAATCACACATATTTGTATTTTTTGAACAACATGACCCCCTTTACCCTCCCCCTTCCCACCCCAGCTGTGTCGGTGCTACATTCATGACCTGATTTAATCCAGTGCAGTACAAGGCTCTGTATCATAAAAAATAATAATAATAACAAATAAATAATAATAATACTAATAAAAATAAAATAAATAAATATACAAATAAATGGCAAAAGCAATTCTTGAACACACTACAGTACTATAGCCATATTACTACTCTGGAAGGGCTTGTTTCATAGCTCATTCATTGACTCAGGTGTGTTAGTCCAGGCAACACATCAAAATAGGCAGGGTGGGGGCCTTCATGATCTGTGTTGGGAACCACTGGCTTAATGCACATGCTTATAATAGCAACCCATTTGGGGCTAAGTCCCTTCTCCAGAGATAACTTCTCTTCTTGTTTGGAGCACCGGAAGCTGCTTTAACACTGTTTTCCACAAGAGGGCAGGCATGCAGTACCCAAACATTTTCCTAACACAATTAACAGCCACAGCTCTGACAGATCCAACATGTCTGGTAGAGAACAGGTTGATGGAAACGTTTCACTTAAAAAAATTAAGTAGCCAAATTGTTTTGGCCCAAATATTTCCTCTGCTTTGCTACTTTAGTATAGTTTTGAAGACACCACTATAAAACCACCAGTGCTGAATTAACATATATACTTTATGACTTAATTCAACGGCGCCTATGTCTGGTGATACACCTCCCTGGAGAGTTTGGTTCCAACCCTAATTTAAGGGTGGTACACTCTTAGCAAAAAAAGGTCCTCTATTACAATAATGGAACCCTTCTTCTTTATTCTTTAAATAATTATATACAACTGGTTTTCCATCATACCCCACCATGACCCAGAAGGATAAGCGGTTTAGATGACGGATGGATGGATGGTTTTCCATCATAGAGAAGAACAATTTGTGCAAAGAAACATTTATGCATTTGAATAGTTCTTGGTTTGTGGTTCTATATAGAACCATTGTCCTTACTAAAGAGCCCTTGAAGAACCATTTTTTTAAGAGTGTAGATCACCAGAACCAGAACTAGAATTTGGGCAGCCTGACTTAATCCAACGCTAGTTTTAACCATTTTATTAGCAAATCACAATAAATAATGAGAATACCATGAACTGCAGGAGGAACACTTTACACATCGGTCAGTGTTTTAATCTCTGCATTTGTCTAATAGTGACTGAGTTGTTAGATTTGGCTTCCAAACAAAGGCCACCCATGTGTGGAAAAAAGGGACATCCATTGGCTAACCTTCTAATTTTTTGTTTCTTCCTCTCACTATCAGATCTTCCTTCCTTTCTTTCATTCTCCTTTCATCCCCACTATTGCTTTCCTTCTAATCTAGTTTCACAATACTCTCTGGAAAATCATGAGACTATCTAACAAAAAACAGTCACAGGAAAAGAAAAAGATGACTCTGTACTACTATACTCAGAAAACCTGTCTGGAAGCTCCTCACCAGATCACCCTATAAGGGCAATTCAGTAATATCAAGAGTCTGACACTATTTAGCATTTGGTTTAGATTTCATTGGCTGCTCTGGACCCAGCAATCCTTACAAATAATTGAATGGCCCTTTTTATATACTGTTTATTTCCAGTGTTTACAGAATACAATGGAGTGTAATGTCATGAAGTGTAATGGAAGTGCTTTGTTGAATTACTTTTACAGTATCACCATGGGATGCTGTTCCCTTCTCAGTCCAGTAGAGTTCACTGTCTTTCTCATTAAGAGAGGACATCACTTTGAGCATAGCCCTTACACTGTCCACTGGCAGAATGTGAGCAGGGTAGGAAAATCAGATGCGTCAAGTCAAAGTTAAATCAAATCGTTATACATTCTGTAATGTATTTCCCGATGAAATGAGCTGGCTGAGCGTTTTTGGTTGATGAAGTGTGGGGGTGGTGATCAGTAGAGATGCAACATTATTGCATTGGTAATATTAATTTTTCCATGCCCACTGATGCACAGTGACATAACTCAAAAGTTGTTTTAGAGGCTGGCAAAAGTCATTATATTTTGATGAAACATTACAAGAAAACCAGAAATGTGTTTTCTAAAGGGCCAATTTCCTATTTTTTCTTGCATTTTGGTTCTGAGGTTAATTTAATAATGTATGTATTGTTTTATTCACCAAAAACATTGTTCATTTTTACATGACCATTTTCCAATCTCTTTTTATCCCATAGAAGTAAACAGTTTTTGTTACTGTGCCTTTAAGACTGATATATGTGAATGAGTTCTGATTGGGTGCCCTGTATTGTGTCTCATGTGTTCAGAAAGCATTCCAGGCTGAAACACTCCTCACTTTGCATTTTGGCAGTGCAAAACTGTTATAGTGTAAATAGGCAGATATGCATAAATGCACAGGTTTTGTGACATTACTAAAATATTAATATTGGCTGTTTCTTGCAGCTTACTTTTCATATTTGGACTGTATGAAGTGGGGAGTAAGGGAGACATTTTTAAAACAGTAACCATGTTTACGCACTACATCAAAGTCTTTTGCTTCAAAACAGGGAAAATTCAGTTTTCCATGACATGGACTTCTTGAATGATAGAATGAATCATGTTTTTTGTGACCAGCAACATGAACTAACCAGGGAAAAGGGTCGAATTTGACTTTAAGAAGTCCATCTCAATCTTGATTTGGCTTTGCATCTGTAATACAATGACTCCCTCTTATGTAACGAGGGCCGTATGTGTACCCAATAAATAGAACAAAAGCCATGACTATAACCTTTTATTTAAAGAGGAAGTGAGTGGTTTGTTCAGCTTGGCTTGTCTTGTTACGTACCTGCTGACTTGCCATGCTAGTTCTAACCCAGCCAGGGTGAGTTGCCATAACAGGAATTCCATCTATTTGAAAATCCTTAGCCAAACATCTAGTCAGCATGTTCATGGCAGCCAAAAAAAAGAGACATGTTTTACACACACATGTGCCCTTGGCTGGCAGTGATAGGGAATAATGTGAGATTTATATGTTGTTGTGGCCTAATGTAGATTCTCTCCCTTGGTTCTGAGTATCTGGTTTTCTGATAAATGGCTTTATTGCCATATATTAATGTGGCCTGGTCGTTTGCTATTGTGAGAGCTTTAGTTTTGCTGACTCCTTCACCAACCATTTGCAGACTTTTGAGACTTCATGAGTCCCTCGCCAGTTATTATGCCCCAAAGGTCCAAGAAACAGTGCTGAAAAGCTAGGAAAGGATATATTGAAATATGTGGTACCATGACTGTGCCATTTTTCCAAAACTCAATAAATCATTCTTCGGTTTCGCCACGTGTCATGAAGTTGCTCACTGCGGAAGACTCAACGCATGAGGTACATCTCCAGTTTAGTCATGGATGACTAAATGAAGCTGGGCCTTAGCAAAAGTCCTCTGGATGGAGGACAGCAGTGTGGAAATGCTGCGCTCCTTGCCTGCAGGACATGTCTGTCTCATAAGAGCTGTCTTATGAAGGTATGAGAGAAAGTCTTGCAGCCAACAGTTATAATTCAACTTTAGCAACTCCTCAGAGAAAGATTATGAGGAATCAATTATTGGAATGACATGACTGATGAAGGGCCATGTAGCAGTTTCTGCAAACACTATTACATAATCCAGGTAAGACACACCAAACCACACTCTGGCTTTTGTGAGGTTGACAGAACCACTTTGAAAGCTTGCTGACCTTTGCAACAAGCATGGGTCCCACACTGTTGGTCCGGCGCTGACGTAAATCGTATTCACCATCTCCTTCTCTCAGGTGCCTGACAGCGCTAGATAGATGTTTACTCCAGCATTGTTGATGATCAGATGCGAACTACCATAATTCTGCTTTCTTCCTACTGTCTTAGTGGCCTGGGAGCCAGGCTTGCACTGTCTGTGAACACATGAAAGAGTAGAGTTAATGCTATATATTCTGTCATTGAGATTTTGGCTCCAAGGCTCTCCATAAGTTAGCCTTTTATAGCTGGCTTTCAGCTCTGTAACATGTCCACAACCTCATATTGTAGAATTTTAATACAAAACAACATGATTGTATCCGCACTATAAATTTTACACAGGTTGTGTCATGTCAGGATGTTATAATTTCTTTAAACTGCACACTAGGCTTAACTGATCTAAAAGGAATGAAAAAGAGTGACCATATCTAAGCTTGGTTTTATAACTTTACTGGCTCCACTCACACTAATTGTACAGCCTTCTCACTAGGGTTGCACTAACACCAATACAGTATTGGCATTGGCGCTGATATTGGCACTTAAATGCAGTGTAGGTTTTGGCAGTAGACAATACAAATACCATCTACTGGTTTAAGAGACGCATGCTCGCCAGTTGATGCAATGTAGCCGTAGAAAGTGAAGCACCTGCAGTGTGGGTTGACAAGCAATAGTAAACATGCTGATGTCAAAATGACCATGATGCCAGTATTTCATGGGAAGGTGATGGTAGTGGGTGATATACCAGTTGTAATTCTTCCTGAGATATTCGTTTCACTGGTGTGCCACTAATAAGCCAGATCATGCAACGTACATGCAGTGTAAAACATGCTAACTGTAGCCTTTTACCTGAATGTCTAAATCAAGCTTCTTTCAGTAACCACTCATCACCAACTGAGTAGTCACTTACAGTCTCAGTCAATGTTAGTCCAGGTTGTTATTGAGACAGCAACCATCAGAGAGACATATGTATGGAACTGAAGAGGTAATGACAGCATTTAGCTTGGGCTAATGATGGCGGCAGCTTGCTAGCCAGGCTTGTGTGTCCACTAGCCACCCCAAATAATTGAGGTCAGGTGTTTCAGTCACAGTCGTTGCTAACAGGTATATAAAATCAAGTACACATCCATGCAATCTCCATAGACAAACATTGCTAGTAGAAATGTTGGCCCTGCTAGATCTGCGCCGGTCAACTGTAAATGCTATTATTATGAAATGGAAGCATCTAGGAGCAACAACAGCTCAGCCATGAAATGGTAGATCACACCAAGAAGTTCATTAACGTCTGCTTTAAGCATTTTGTGCTAGACCTTCTGTTATTTGTCTTTTACCCCAAGTCTTATTTTTCGCTTCTCTGTAGCTGTCAGCAGTTTTTATACTAGCCTTGCTGAGCCTTCTTTTGTGTTTGTTACTGAGCGTTTTCTGTTATAGTTTTTCTTATTGGTTTCTTTCTTGTTACTATTAATAAATCCCTTGTAATAGTGTCCATAACACTCCAAGCCTTGATTTATCGATTACAATAAACAGCACAACAGGTGGGTGCTTACAACTCTTTAAGGATCTTCTGAAATGTCAATGGAGAAAGTTAATGGGATTTTTACTTCCAGAGCCGATAAAATAATCTGTAAGCTTTAAACTACCCTAGGCAAATAAAAACAAGTGAATGGGTGGAGTAAAAGTTTTAAGAGAATGTCTTTATTTTAAACTAAAAAAAAACAACAAAAAACAATGGAATGAAATCAAAGTTTGTGGACTGTTTTGTAGTTTGGGGTGGATTGTAAGTTTGCTCGTGGATCCCTAATGGCATTTGGCTATTTACATGTAGGCCTGCCTAAGACTTTTTTCATTTTCAGCATGTTGGCTTGTCTGTTTTTATTTCACATAAGTAAATGAACTGAACAGATTGTTGCAATTACAATTGTAAAATGTGTACTATTCGTTGTATTTCGTTTAAGTTAAAGCAAGAATTTGATGTAATATTTGCACTAATCCTAGTTTAATGGTAGTTGCTAAATAGTTGCTAATTGACCTCTCCATGTTTCACCCACACTCTTTTCACATGAACTGTTGCTAAGTTGAAAAAACATGGCACAAATTCCATTCAAATATACATTCACTGAGATCTTTATTAGGTACACCTCCTTGTATCTACACTCGTTGTCCATTTTATCAGCTCCACTTACCACGTAGAAGCACTTTGTAGTTCTACTGTTACAGACTGTAGTCCATCTGTTTCTTTGCATAATTTGTTATCCCACTTTTACCCTGTTCTTCAATGGTCAGAACCCCCACAGGACCACCACAGAGCAGCACTGCAGTAACATTGACGTGGTGGTGGTGTGTTAGTGTGTGTTGCCCTGGTACGAGTGTATTAGACACAGCAGTGCTGCTGGAGTTTTTAACCTCAGTGTCACTGCTGGACTGAGAATAGTCCACCAACCAAAAATATCCAGCCAACAGCATCTAGCCAATTTACACCTACAAGGTGGATCAGCAACGTAAGGGTGTCTAATAGAGTGGACAGTGAGTGGACACAGACATCAAGCATCATTTTGAAATGTCAGTCAAATCTAAACAACTGTCTGATCATCCCAGTTATTTGATTTTAAGGAATGATCTGCTGATTCGGATATTATTCAGATATGAATCAAAACACAAAAGTCTGTGCCTTGCTAAATTTATTTGTTTTTGTTTTTATTATTTAATGAAAAACTTATGTTGACATAGCCTACCTAATTTTATCTTTGATTGTAAGTGGTATGAATAAATATTTTCTTTAAAGAAAAAGTTATTTTAAAAGTTCCATCACAAAATTTTTAATAAAAGTGAACATAGATATAAAACTGTTCTATTTAAAGTATGTTACATATTTAAGAGTGATCCTTCAATGATAAGTTTGATCTTTGATCCTCTGTTTATGTCCCCTGAGGGTGGCATGTGGGTGTATGAAAGTGCCAGGGTGGGTGGGAGATTACTGACAACTGTGTCCCCCACACTTTTAAAAACAAGTGTGGCAACAAACTTTTAAACTGTATAAGTAAATTGTATTAATTTTGGAGATGATTTGGGACAATTGGGCTTTGTTTTGTTCCCCAGGAGTAATAAGTTTAAGAAAATTTAAGTCTCAGCTAGGTCAGAGATGGATTTGCTGCCTGTACAGATGGACATGCCTATGTGGGGTTCGTTGAACTAAGTTGGGAACTGTTTCCTAGGTGAAAACTTGTGGGGCAGAAGCAGAGCTGAGGGTAGTGGGTGAGAACACAGTAGAAGTTGTGGTTAATGAGTTCATGGTACAGATGCAAGTGCATCAGCAGGGTGGACAAGCCCTGAGCAATTTACAGAAGAGCAGAGAGACTAAAACAAAAGAGCTGTTGAGTAAACACAGGGAGGTGTTTTCAAAGCATGAGGAGGATTATATAAGACGGATTACATTTTACATTTCATTGAAAATGGTTCTATATATGGCACCAAAAAGGGTTCTGCTGTTGTTATGGTGTCGAGCTTGTAACAATAGAAGAAGCCTTTTGGTACTATACAGAACCATTTTCAAAAAGGTTATATATAGATCCATATACAACCTGTTCTCCATCAATCTGAAGAACCATTTCACCATGCAAAGAACCATTTAAGCATGAAATGGTTCTATACAGAGCTCATGGTTCTAAATAGAACCATTCTCTTACTTAAGAACCCTTGAATAACTGTCTTTTTAAGTGTGTAGTGATAGACTTAGTCAGCTAACTCAGCCTCAACCAGGGTTAGGCTAGCATTTAGCTATCTTACATAGCATGTGTTTGCATTGTTGAAGTCCATATAGTATTAATGCAAGGCGCCTCAGGAAAAAAGCTAGCTAGCTAACATTAACTCCAGTCCTGAAAGGCCGGTGTCCAGCACAGTTTGGTGATTTACCTGCTCCAACACACCTGATTATACTCATCTGTGAGTTGCCAGGTTAAGTTGGTGTGTTTGAGTAGGGAAACCTCCAAACTGTGCTGGACCGGAGTTGTGCAACCCTGACCTACTTCTTCACAGAGTTTAAAATACTTCAGAATGAAACATTAAATAGTTTGCAAGAAAATGTAGATAGCTACATTTAATGACCACTTTTATAGAACTGTAGCTGTACTTCATAGAACCTCTGTTTACAACTGCATGGTGAAGGGGCAGTGACTGACCATTTGACACATTTGTCCCCAAATCATCAGCCCAAGTTGGCACTCCTCACCTCATGGAGGACAAGGCTACTCGTCCAGAAAGGGAAGGTAACCAAAAAGTGACTCAGTCTCACTAACGGGTTGTTTTTGTTTTGACACTTCAGGCCATATTGTCCGCCTCTGACCGCAAGACCCTACAGCATATAGTGAGGACAGCTGAGAGGATCTTCGGGGTCTCTCTCCCCTCCATCATGGATATCTACACCACACGTTGTATCCGGAAAGCCACCAGCATTGTGGACGACTCCATCCATCCCTCACACGGACTTTTTTCACTGCTGCCATGTGGCAGAAGGTACCGGAGCATCCGTGCCATCACTGCTAGACTCTGCAACAGCTTTGTTCCTCAAGCAATCAGGTTTTTAAATTCACTAGGACTGAACTAAACCCGTTCGTATTTATTGTATTGTTTCTGGCTTAATTTTTTGTTTACACACTTATGTCTGCACGTTCGCACTTTTTGTTCCTTGTTGCACCTTGTTCCTGGAGGAACGTAATTTCCCTCCACTGTGTACTTGTACATAGATGGAATGGACTTGACTAGGGCTGCTGCGAAGTAGGAAAATAACCCTAAATTGCCCTACTGTCATTATCCCTACTATCATTGAAGAAAGAAAGAAGGCCAAGAGCCCAAAGCCTTTAAAGGGGAATACCACTACTTTTTCGAAATTTCTGCATAACTCAGTCATTGCGGTATAAGCACAGTGGCCTGATGTAAAATGGTGCATTGTAGTAAAAAAATACCAACTTACAATTTCTTTACAGTGGTGGTGAATGGCCTTAAAAAACAGGTTTGAGGCCAAAATCTTATCTCAAGACAATTTCTCAGGCAGTATATTTGAAACCATTTAATGTAATAAGGTTCGTTGAGAGAGCTTTTAGAGGCATTAACCCCTTAAATGGCCAAGACCCACCAGCGGGACCAAATTTATATTACACACTTCTATAACCTAAGAATAACTTAAACCACTTTACATTGTAGCCTGTGTAGTTACTAAATAACAAGCTTAGTATGTAATTTTAATGCTTCAGACATCTGGTTTGTATCGCCACCACTGTGAGCAGTTCAGACAGTTTGTCTGGAATGGAGCAGTTCACATGACTTTGTTTACATCTTAAATATTTAATTATGCAGAGCTTTTGAGAAATTGGTGGAATTCCCTTAAAAGTCAATTATCACCATTCCTCATTTGCTGACCTTCTTTTGTGGTGAAAAAACTGGCCCTTCAGTCAACCGTTTCTTCCACGGTTGCACTCATCTAAACGCAAGGCAGGTTTATTTACATATAACCCCAGTTACAAAAAGGCATTAAATGCAAAATGGGCATTTATTTAAAAAAAAAAAATACAATTTCTCAGTTTCAACATTTTTTATGTTGTTTTTGTACTATTTTCAATTAAAAATAGGGTTTAAATGATTTGCACATCATTGCATTCTGTTTTTATTTACATTTTGCACAGCATCCCAACTTATCTGAAAACAGGGTTGCAGCACCTTACATACATTGCGGTCATTCAAAGTGCTTTCAAATTAGAAAATACACAGATAATTAAAATCAAATTTAAAGAGGTGTGGGAGAATAGAAATAAAAACATAATTAAAACATTATAAAAACACTAGATTTGAAAAAAAAAACAGATTAAACATTAAATTAAAAATCTAATTAAAAAATTAACTTATGATAAAAAGGTCCAGTTACAGGAGAGAAGTGCAGTAGAGCTAACGGTGTTTTAAACTGAGCTGAAATCTGCTCCGATAGGAAGGTTTCAACTCAGAGGATCAACAGAATCAGATGGTTTGCATGGTGCAGAGCACATTTTGTTCTGTGCTGTCATTTATAAACCGTTTCTTAAAGGAAATGCCTCTGGTACTGATGTCTAGTGAGGTCCACATTTCAAAGAAAACACAGTAATCTGACACAGCAACATCCTTAACAGTGGCTGATATGTTGAGACCCTTTGAGACCATGACACTGTGAGCTCCCGGTCGCATGCTGAGACAGTCCAAAAGAGTCCAAAATGACACAGAGTTCCTTTGAATAGCTGTCATTGGGATTATTAATATATATGTTAAAATCAGTGGAAATAAAAGATAGCATATCTGTGAATTCATCAATAAAATTTGCATTGTATATAGCATAATTCTCTTTCTCTCTGTCTTTCTCTTCCTCTCACCTGTGCTCCGGTCACTGCTGGGTCTCTGCACCCAGCAAAGATCAATGTTAGGGGTGAGGAAAACTCGGCCAACTGACCCACCAGCTCCAGTCCAATGCCATGGTTAGAGCCGGTGACCAGAATGTTGAACTGTGCCCTTATTATATAAATTATATTGAGTTACATTTTAATTGAGAGAACTATCAAAACTATGAATTAAATAGCTTTCTGGCTAGTGTTTACAGATTTTGGAAGGATTGTTGAATCAGTGTTGAATACCATTTGATAGCAGGGAAAATCAGGTCAGATGCAACCAACATATTATCACAAGTATGTATATATATATATATATATATATATATATATATATATATATATATATATATATATATATATACACACACACATACACACACACACACACACACACATATATATATATATATATATATATATATATATATATCCTTCATTTTCTTTAATCAGTACTTTAATCAGAGTAACTTCCAAGTGTTAGTAGTTAACAAATGACAACACTATGCAATAAAAGAACCTTTTTTGGTACTATATAGAAGGATTTTCCAAAAGGTTCTGTATAGAACCATCTAAAGCACATTGTCCATCAATCTGAAGAATGCTCTAATGATGAAAAGAACCCTTTAATCATGTAAAAGTCAATGCTTAAAAATGACACTGATCTCTACTCTTTATATGCCTTTTATTTGCAGCATTTATAGAATGAAGGACAGTGCTGAGTCACTCCAAAGTTTACACAATGAAAACTCCAAAATGTCACCTAGCTGTAATCAAAAATTTTGAAAAAAAAAAAATTAAAAGTTTAAACATGTTTCAAGGCAATAGCATATCTATAGTGCAGTATAGGAAATGCCTTGTTGTATTACTTCTTCAGTATCACCATGGGATGCTGTTGCCTTCCCAGTCCAGTAGAGTTCCATTGTCTTTCTCAGTAAGGGAGGAGATCACTTTCAACATGCCCTTCACGCTGTCCACTGGCAGAACAGGGGCCTATGGGTAAAATAACAGGATGAACCTTTTCCAACAACCTTTAACAATCAAAGTCCACGCCTGTCCCAATCAGTCCTTGTGTTCCTAAGACAATGGCTATATCTCTCTGTGAACCCATATAAGTGATTAATAAATAGAGCAGATGCAAAAGCTCTAACCTTTTATTTGCAGGTGGAGTGAGTCCTGCTCAGCTTGTCTAATTACTTACCTCTTGACCCCCCATGTCAGTTCTGACCCAGCCAGGATGAATTGCCATGACAAGAATTCCATCTTTTTTTACATCCTCAGCCAAACATTTAGTCAGCATGTTCAAGGGCAGCCTAAAACAACAGTGCAGTTCAACATGCTTAAGATATGCACACACCGCCTTGGCTGGCAGTGATAGGGAGGCATGTGAAATCTCTGCCTTCCTGTCAGTCTGGCCTTGATTCATAAGTTGTGGATATCTGGAATCTGGCATCATTACAATACTAACTCTATTGGGTTCCTTGCTATTATAATTGTGGTTTGGTTGATTCTCATAATGAGAGATATTCTGTATACAATTATTATATGTCACCTTGCTGATTCGGTAAGCATACATTGGGGCCATGGCAAACGTCTCGGGGCACTTCTGGATGGAGGACAGCAGTGTGGAAACATTGATGACAGCTGCTTTCCTGCAGGACATGCCCCTCTGATCAGCGGCCTGTGACACTGCCTTGCGCAGGTATGGGAGGAAGTCCTGCCACCACCATTCAACATTCAGTTTCAGCAGAGAAAGATCACGAGGAACCAATCGGATTTTAAATGCATGTAAGAATTTTGCTTTGTCATCACTACTTTGCAAATCTTGGATTGACTACTACTAAAGGCCATGAAGCAGTTTCTGTAAACACTATTACATAACCCAGATAAGGCACACCAAACCACACAGCGGCTTTTGTGAGGTTGACAAAGCTGCTTTAAAAGCTTACTGACCTTTGCAACAAGCATAGGTCCCACCACGTTGGTCCGGTATGTATCCACCATCTCCTTCTCTCCAGTGTTTGACAGCTCTAGATGGACATTCACTCCAGCATTGTTGATGATCAGATTCAAACTGCCATCCTTCAGCTTGCTTCCCACTGTCTTAGCGGCCTGGGAGATGCTCGCTGGGCTAGAGGTGTCTGTGGACACATGGAACAAAAAGTAGAGTTGGTGCTACTCTGACTCTCTGTTAAAGGAAATAGAGTCCCTTTAGGTCTAGGTAATGACCAAGTAAATGTGCGGTACAAACTCTAAAGTACTAGGTAATTATTTTGGGTATTGTGATGACAACTTCCATTGCAGTCTTACTAGATTACACTGAAATGCCCAACAAGTTCTACACTCTTAAAAAGATGGTTCTTTAAGCGTTCTTTAGTAAAGACAATAGTACTATGTAGAACTATGAACACTCAAAGAACCATTTCATGTTTAAATGTTTTTTTGCATGGTGAAATAGTCCTTCAGATTGAAGAAGAATTTGTTGTATATGGTTCTATGTAAAACCTTCTTGAAAATCATTCTGTACAGCACCAAAAGGTGTTCTTCTATTGTTATAACCTTGTTGTCGTAACAATAGAAGAACCTTTTTTGGTGCTACGTGGAATCATTTTATACCCATTTATTTTACCCGTTTAAGTACTAGGTAGTTATATGGCATACAATCAGTCTTACACAGTATGTGCCTGTATTTTACACTCTTAATAAAGACAGTGCTTCAATGGTTCTTTAGTAAAGAAAATGGTTCTATATAGAAACATTGACACTGAAAGAACCCTTTGCATGATTAAAGGGTTCATTGCATCATGAAATGGTTCGCTATTGTTACTATGTCAAACTTGTTACAATAGAAGAACCCATTTTTGGGGTCATTTAGAATCCTTTTCAAAAAGGTTGTATATAGAATCATCTATAGCACATTCTCATGTTACAAATTACCCTTTAATCATGCAAAAGTGTCCATGATTCTATATAAAACCATTTTTTTTACTAAAGAACCCTTGAGGATCTTTTTTAAAAGTGTACTTAGAAATGAAACTGACTGTGGTTAAACTGGGTTTTTACCGTTTACTTCAGAGAACTGTCTTTGTAGTATATGCTGTCATTTTATGCATATAACTCAGTACTTTAAGGTGTTTCTGATTTACTTTCCTGCTAAAACGTGTGACAATATAGTGACATATTGAGTGAGTATGTTGGTATTTACCACTATATTACTCCAAGTCTTTATGAGGTTTTTACTTTGCGCTTTATCAGTTTAACAGCTAGAACCTGTTTGTCATTTTGGTGTAATTTAGTTAGGTTGTCTTGGTGCTATCATCGTGTTACCCAAAATAATTATCTAGTATGTTGAAGTTTTTACCTCACTCTTACCTGGTTAACAGTTAGGGAACTGTAAAAGAAAACATTACCTGTTTACCCATAGTTTTGAGATGAGCTTTTGGCCTAAAATATATTTTTTAAAAGCCATTCTTGGCAGAGAGTGGTCCCCGTTTTTTCAGATTTACTACTTTTTTACCATTATCACACGAAGGGTGCACCACTTTGGGAATTCTTGGCTAGTGCCAATATATGATATTGTTTATGCACATATCTGCGGATGTTGATACCAATGCAGGTATAGAAGCATTTATAAAATATAGAAATTGTAGAAATGCAACACTTATTTGTAGAGAGTTATAAATGCTGCAAATTTTTAGCACAGTAGCCCTAAACGTTCTACTCTTTCAGAGTACAATTAATGCATCATCAAATATCAGTCCAATGGCAGCATATTTTTAAGCAAAGATCTGGCAATACCAATATGATTCAGATATCATTGTGCATCCCTAGTAGGTTCACTTGTTATTTTTGATAGTAAATAAAATGGCTACATTTGCATGGCTGACCTCATGACCCCTGCTTCCTATCACCACCACTAACTAATCAGATATATTAAGTTTCTCTACAATGGGTCATCTAACCATTCAATCTCAGTGACTGAATTATGCAGAAATCTTGGCAAATCAGTGGAATTCCCGTTTAAATTGTGTAGAGCAGTGGGTTCTCCAAGACCAGGGTTAGGAACCACTGTTATAGCACAGCAACACACCATGATTATCTGCACTATCACACTGTTACATGGATGGAGTCATGCTGCCATGTGGATTTTTGAAAAGCACTGTACAGGTTTCCCACTATTAGTATCTACATCAGTGATTAGTTGGTATCAAATTCATGTTAATATGGAAGGGCATGCTCAAAAAGATATTCCAGTTCCTTACCAAGCTGAATGATGGCAATCACATCCTTGTGCTTCTGAGCTAGCCCTCTGAGCTCCTGCAGAGGAGACAGACAGTAGTTAATGGGCATTCAAAAAGCCTTTAACACTTCCACCCATGTCTTTCTACATAAGGGTTAATGCAGGTACTGCATTACACAAAATGGTTTTCTTTCTTTCTCATTGGCATCAATGATAATAACCAAACTGTTGTTTTTCTTTCTATATCACAGCTGAATGAACAAGTAACCCTGTCATTTTTATACAGTTTCTTTCTCTCTTGCTCTCTGTCTCTCTCTCACCTGTGCTTTGGGCCCTGCTGGGTCTCTGCACCCGGCGAAGATCAGTGTTGGGGGTGAGGGTGACTCGGCCAACTGACGCACCAGCTCCAGTCCAATGCCACGGTTAGAGCCGGTCACCAGAACACTGTTACAGATCCCGGAGGCCATCTTCTCTCCCAGCTCGAGTCTGTGAGCTAACTCTCTGTATAAGAAATGTTTGTGTGAATATTGTGAGTAATGTTTGTGAGTATGCGTGTGCACGCCCTCTCATCTCCACCAGTTAATGTTTACAGAAGCCTTAGTATCAAGGTCCTGCCATCTCACAGTCAAAGCCAACAGATAACATTTATAAAATGCTCCAGTCATGTCTGCACAGCTGCACTGTAATGTACCAGCAATAATAAATGAATGTAAAGTGACTTTTTCACCCTGTGATATACTCCACTGATTCATCACTTACACTGTTTAAACTACATTTCACAGAACTTGTGGTAGTTTGACCATTCTGCAAATTCTTTAGTTTAGATCCTGTTATATGATTATATGAGCAGCAGAGGCAGGATGTTACTCAGTAATCAAAAATTCTCTTTAAAGCAGTTAAATGTAAATCAGTAATGATAATTTTCTCCCTCTGCCAACTTTGCTTAACTGCTCGCAGTGCAGTTGATCTGGTGTAGTTCATTCACTTTCCTCTAAAGCAGGATACACAAATATTACAGTGAAACCATTTAGATGTGGTTGATAGTTTTAGAATGTATCATTTAGAATGTTTGCTGTGTTATTGAACGTTATGTCCAGCAGATGGCACACTTTCACTAGAAGTCATCAACTCTGTTGTCAAAATTATTCATTTAAAAAAACGTAGATACACATACCCACACACCCACATGCTCCCCTGCACCCCCCCCGCCCACAAACATACACACACACACACACACACACACAGAGTGATGGAGATACTTTTTCTGATTCACTCATGTTTATATTGACTCAAGTTTAAGGATAAACATTTGTTGCTGCTCCGATTTTGGCAGAATTTTTATATTATAGTATATCTCTTAATGCTTTTACTATTACTAGTAATGATAACATTAATTTAATAACGTCTTAGTAATAATAATAATAATAATAATAATAATAATAATAATAAGAAATTAGTTAGAGGTAGAATGTTTAGTAAATACATCAAGTAAATCACTTAAATGACTTTTTGTGGATTTCTTTAATAATTTCCTTATACATATTTTTCCTGCTATATATTATATATTATTTCTACTGCTATTTTATGAATGAATCCATGAAACATATTTGTATTTAGCTGTAAATGTGCACAGTAGTAAATTTTAGGACTGTTATCAGCATAATAACAGACTTCATCAAACTCTAAGATGATTACTACTCATGCACACACTTAAACAAATCTAGAATCATGAGTGAAGTCAAAGAAATTAGAATTTTTTGTCTTGCTTGTAATGCTAGCATTATAGCATTCGAGCTAGCTAAAGATTAAATCGGTGAACTCTTTAAAACATATTTCTAAATGTTTCAATTGATATCAAAATTATTGTTCTAGTTTACATTCTGGTGCACTTACTGGTGAGATTCTAGTGCTCAATGATTTTATCCTCACCTGAAAGAGTGAAAAATTGGTGAATAATACTAATTATACTGCAAAGTGAGAATTTCCAGCACAGCCTGAGCTCAAACTTGCAGTCAGACACACAGTACTCTGCACTGTGTTACTGTACTGGTTGTTAGAAAGAGCTTTTATATCTGTAACGTGTTTCATTGGATGTGTTTTCTCTTTACTTTTATTATTAATGTCAGCCCTGTGTTGGGGATGTAGACATGGCTTTGTTTAATTAGGTGTATACCGCCACCTACTGTTTATATCAGGCTGTGATTGCACATGAGTGTTTCAATCATGGGTATCAGGTACAGGGGATCAGTCAGTCAGTGACTCAGTTATAGGCTGGCCCACTGGGTGATCCAGCAAAAAGACTAAGAATAGCGGCCAAAAGCACAACAATATGTATTTCATTTATTTGTAGTCTCAAATGAGCTACAACAGTCAAAGACTATGCTGGGTGCCAATGTTGGAAGTGGAGAACAAGGAACTCTGCTGAACAAATGTAGAAACCATTGAAGTTTCTGTTGGTTCCTGGTGGTGTCCAGTAGTCACTAATGATATTTAATGTTTTGCTGATGGGTTAATATTACAGTATAAAGGATTCTAACAGTTTACAAGGTATTCTGAAACACCGGGATGTGGGAATGTGACCTTTTAGCTGGTCCAGAGTCTCAGGTTTCAGAAGGTCTCCAGAATCTCCATCAGAGAGGTTCAGAAAAGCTCCATGATTTCATGAAATTAGATTCAAGAGAACACAAAAAATAAAAACTGATCCTAGATCAGCACTCACCCTGAGAGCTTTGCTCAGCATTTATGTAACTGAATTGTATTTCAGTCACGATCGGCCTAAGAATGCGGAAAGATCCGATCAGGTTTCAGAGGTTGCCAAGTTTCTCACTAACAGACTGTTATTCACACTAACTTCTCTGTGACATCTTCAGTCCCTCCGCTGGTTTGGGCCATTCTGCAATGTGACCACTGAACTTTAATCTACCTGTCAGACTGCATTGCAAAAATTCCGCCGCATTGTAACGAGATGAGCTCACTGGCACAGAAACCAAGCAGCTCAATTATCACTTACAAGGAAATTCGAGTGCTGACCCAGCATCAGTTTCTGCCTTTTATCCTAATGAATATGAAAACTGGCATGCTTTGTACACATTGTTGCTGTCCAATAAACTCAAAAAGCAAAACAAAAAACATATATCTCCATTTTTGTTGATTTTTAAGTACTTGGACTGAAACATTTTTACATCAACTTACATTAAAAGCTTTGGAAGATTTTGCCTTCTCCTGTAAAGTTACTATTTTGGAGATAAAAGTTTTTCTATTGGACAGCAGCGGTAAGGGCCCTGACTACGTTTGAGCTATATAAATAATAAGACATGTTCACCATCCACTGGACTGGCAACCTGTCCAGGACGTTTCCTACCTTCTGCCCAGTGACTGCTGGGATAGGCTCTAGCACACCCCAAGCGACCCAGAAGGATAAGGGCCGTAGAAAGTGTGTGTGTGTGTGTGTGTGTGTGTGTGTGTGTGCGTGTGATCACCATCCACTGCATTCTGTTACAGCAGTAAGTGTCTCAGGCCTACACACATGTGGGACCCACAAGTAATGCTGCCATGGGCTCCACTGCCATATGTACATGCCTAATTAAGAGTCATATTACAGACACTGACTGATTCTTCAGGGCCTTCACTGTTTCGTGTCTTTGACCGAGAATCGTTTGATCACTGCTGTAAGATGTGTGGGAGAGTACAGGGGAGCTGGAGGGCAGTCGTACCATGCCAAGGATTCTTTTTCGGTTGTTTTCTTTAAGCTTTAAGCCTGAGGAATGCTGGGTAGGCAGCTGATTGGCTGACAAGCCTGCGGGTCGAGTCTGGTAACCTGCTGAGGAGACGTGGGAGAGCCAAGAAAATGTGGCGCCCTCGGACGCACCGACCGCTCTGACAGCATTACTTACATACATTCAAATACGTACACTCACACGGCCCGGCTCAGGAATCCTCCGAAACATTCCACATTGCATCCCCCATGACCTGCACAGGTTCCCGTCTAAACCCCCACACTTTGCTTGGATTTTTTTTTTATGATCTAGTGCTGGCTTTCACTGCACTGACTGTCCCTGTTCCAAAGCGCAGTAAAAATATCACAGCGCTTGTACCCTTGTTTCTCATGAAAGTTTTATGGAGCTCACTCTGCAGCAACTTTGCCATCTCTCTCATCTACATCAGAGCTGGGGAGTATCATTTATTTAACCCTTTTAACCCTCTTGTCCATAGATTAATTGGGCCAAGGCATCCGCTGATGCCTTTAGTGAAACTCTGCCAACATCTGCCTTCAAGATGTTAGGAGCAGTTTCACTTTATATAACTGTTGAAGTTACCTTGTAAAGAAATTTGTTTGTCAGTCTTATACATTTATTTTTGAAGATACTCCCTGTAGTAGTTTTGCTACAAGACATCTTGACAGAGGTCACTGGACAATTTTTCTGTGGAATCAAATATATATATTGATTGTATAACTTTTATGATGATTGACCAAATGCACATGAACAGCTTAAATTGTTTCAGTTTCAGTGATGATTCTGTTAATCTAGTGGAGAATGTATCACCTTGAAATCAATTCTCTCCTTTTTAGTTTACTTCAAATGCCTAGAGCAACTGTTGCTTCACCTTTAGCCAGTTCAAGTAAGTTTTTGGTAATATTGTTTTCAGTAGATGTACAAACCTCAATTCCAAAAAAAGTTTGGACAGTGTATTAAATGCAAATAAAAACAGAAAGCAGTGATACATAAACTTAATTTAAATTCTATTTAAATGAAAACATTACAAAGACAAGATATTAATTATTGTTTTAACTTACCAACATTATTGTTTTTTGTAAATATATGCTCATTGTGAAATTGATGCCTGCACCCACAAATGCAAGTTAATGCTGTACTGTGCAAAGCGTTAGCCCATATGTTAATGTCCAGATACACTGCTGACTTCTCTGAGCTCGAGCTCATCTGAAATGGGCTGGTACCCAGTGGAAATGTGTATTTTGTTCTAATTAGTCAACCTTTCAGATTGTTTATGGAAATATTGGATGTTGTGTAATCTGGGCCAAAAAAGACCAGTTAGATTGTTACCAGCATAAAGCCAGTTTCAAAGCCAGTGTCTGTCATGAAATGGGGTGTTTTAATGCCCATGTCATGTGCATCTGTGAAGGCACCATTAACGGTAAAAGATTTAAGATAAACATTTTGGAGTAACAAATGCAGTCATCTAGACAACCTCCTTTTCTGGGATGTCCACTCATATTTCAACCTGGCAACAGCATGGCTGCATAATTAGGGGGTGTAAGTGCTAGACTAACCTGCCTACAGTCCAGACCTGTCTCCTGCTGAATATGTGCGGCACATTATGAAGTGCAAAATAAGACAACGGAGGCCTCGTACAGCTGTGCAGCTGTGGACTACAATGGAAGAATAGCAAAAATTCCAGTGTCAAAACTGGATCAGTTGGTGTCGACAGCTGCCAAATGTTCTTTTTAAGTGCTTTTAAAAGAAAGGTTTGGTGTAACACAGTAGTAAACATGCTCCTGTCCTAACTTTTTTGGAATATGTCTGAGGCATATATTCCCAAAAGAGAAGTTTCCTTCTTTTTCTTTTTTGCACTATTTTCAATTTAATACGGGTGAAACATAATTTACTACAACGTACTGTTTGTGGAATTGAGGATTGTATATATAAAGCAGTTCTAAAACAGGCTACTGACTCTGTTTTTTGCATATAGATATTTGTTTATGGATGTGAGAATGGCACCAGATCTCAAGCCCATTCTTTCGTAATGGTAGGAAGTGAAACACAGAGTTAGGAGGTCCAAAATCATAGACTATATGTCTATATATAGTTAAATCTGAAGGAAAATCAGTCAGTCACCAGATAAGTCAAGTAGGAAAATCTTGTTCTGCTGTCCATGGCATTATAACACAGGATAGATAGTAC
Source organism: Colossoma macropomum (assembly GCF_904425465.1). NCBI lineage: Eukaryota > Metazoa > Chordata > Actinopteri > Characiformes > Serrasalmidae > Colossoma > Colossoma macropomum. The sequence goes on along the minus strand of NW_023495266.1, from coordinate 125,362 downwards.
ATATTGTGCTTCAGTGAAACACTCACTCATGGAGACTAAGATAAGAACGGTCTATCCTAAAAGACTTAATGCACCAGGTGGAACATCTGGTTATGGTGAAGTAGACCAAGTGTTTGAGTTATGCTTGGAGCTCAAAGGAGCTAAGTACTTCTACAACATACTATGAACACAAACACCTGTAACCTTTTTAAAACTTATTTAATAAAGAAAAGTAGTTCATTTAAAGCAGTAATATAATCTGATTTCAGCTAGAAAAATTAGACTGGATTAACAAGACACTAGGAAGTGATGAGGTGTTTGATTACAAGATAAAACCCCGCCAAAGAAAAGTACAGTCAGTCATTTGTGAAGGCTTCATTTTTATTTGCATATTTTGAATAGGTATGACTTTTCACACTGAGGTCCACCCACGACAAAAACGTCAGCAATTTCAGTGAAGCCCAACCCAGGGAGCTGCTGGTCTATAGAAGCTTGTAGAAGCATTAATATGGAAAGAAAATGGGTCAGTACACAATCAACGATGACAACAACAGCAGAGATTCAACATATAGATGAGGAGAATGTCTCCCTGTTAGAGAGCCAACAAAGTCCAGCTGAGAGGGACTATTTGCATTTTATGTTATAGTGTGTGCTGGGAAGCTGACAGTCGTCCTTTTCATTTCTGATCAGGAAAACTGATTAGAAGACTAGATGAAACATCTGTGGAACATAAATACTACAAAGATATTGGAAAAGTGATTACAGCAGCAAAATGGTTCCTCTACGTGTACAATGTGCAGTGGAGTTATCTGTGCTACTGATGCAGAAAGTTTCATACCAGTCATTTTTAGTTGATGAAATCACAGCAAATGTTCCAACACAAATCATACACTTTGTGACAATGATTCAGATAAGTTGAATTCAAGGTTGGTCATATGTCGCTTAGTCAAATGTGTGTTAGTGAATGTGTGGTTGAGCCAGTAGGGTGGGGAAAGAATGAAGTACAACATATCTTATCTGCCTTACTTCCAAGCGGACCTCTTTCAAATAGCTCACATTCTTAGGCATCCTTCACCTCTACAGCTGGAAACTGGGTCTCTCTCACTGGCAAACAAGTGTGTCTTCAGGCATTTACAAGACACAGTAAATGCTCACATCAACGGTCTTGAAGAGTACACATTCACAAGAAATAAAAATGAAGTAAACAAAATGATCAAGCTGATTGTGTGCCATTATTCAAGAAAATGTAGGCCTGTACAAAACAACTAGTCAAAATTTATGAATACTAACTGCCATTAGTCTCCAGAAGCTCACAGGAACGAAGTAGAGGAAAATGAAGTTACTCAAGTTGCTCAACATGCTTCACTGAGAAATATCTGGTTTGACAGGTGAAATTGTTTAGATGTGAGTGTACGGAGGAGTGAGGTAATTAACCTCCACACATGGCCAGACAACATTTTCCTGCTGGCTGAGGTCAGATAGCACGCGTGCTAATCACTGATCTACAAAACACAGAAAGATGAAGAGATGAGTCAAACAACAAAACCTGTGATGACCTGTGAGTCAACACTTGAATCTTTGACCTTCTCTGCTAAGTCATTATTAGCTATGATGTGCTGTAAAGAAGAATGGGAGCATTTGTTTTATTTTTTTTTAGCCAGTTGCAGGAAATTGCCGGGCCTGCAGCCAGCAGAGTGCAGATCAAAGCGCCGATGTGGCCCTTGTCATGAGCATCTAACATGAGTGCTCCATGGTTCTGCCTGCGTAATTTCGCTCTCTATTGGATCATATCTGGTCTCTCCTCTTAATCATTTCACAGCAAAACAGAGAGCCTGAGAAACTTTAGAAACGTTTGAAATAGAGAAAACAATAAAGAATTCAGAATCTTAAAAAATGTGTATACTCTCGTATGTATGCAAAAGTTTAAACACCCCTGGTCAAATGACACGCCCTGTCAATTTTCTAAGTGAAAATATGTTAACACATTCTCAACTTAAAAATGACATTTCTTTGCTAATTTTATGCATCATTTATCCTCAATATGTCAAAGTCAACAATAAACAGAAATTGGACTTACTTTCACTTATCAGTAATCAATAAAATCAATAAAAATCAAGAAAATATGTAATTTGCTCAGGGGCACCCAAACCTTTGCATACACTTGTATTACATACACAGATGAGCCAAAAGACTATGACCAGCCTATTATGCTGTGGGTCCTCCACATGCCTCCAAAACAGCTCCAACCCACAGAGTCATTGACTCTACAAGACTTCTAAAGGTGCCCCTTGGTTTCTGGCACCAAGACGTTAGCAGAAGATCCTTTAAGTCCCGTAAGTTGCGAGATGGAGCCACTGTGGATCTTCTTGTTCCAGCGCATCCAACAGAAGCTTGATTGAATTGAGATCTGGGAAACTTAAATGCCAGGGCAACACCGCAAACTCTTCATCATGTTCCACAGACCATTCCTTAAGAATATGAGTAGCGTGGCAGGGTGCATTATGCTGCTGGAAGAGGCCACTGCCATTGGGAAATACCACTGTGATAATGGGGTGTACCTGGGGGTGGTCTGCAATGATGTTTAAGTAAGTTGCACATGCAAATTGACGTCCACATGAATGCTTGGACCAAGAGTTTCCCAGCAGAACATTGCCCAGAACATCACACTCCCTCCACCAGCTTGTCTTCTTCTCACAGTGCTTCCTGGTGCAATCGCCCCCCCAAGTAAATGGTGCACATGGATCTGGTTGTCCATGTGATATAAAAGAAAACAAGACCCATCGGACCAGGCGACCTTTATCCATGGCTGCAAGGTCCAGTTCCGATGCACGTGTTCTCATTGTAGGAGCTTTTGACCATGGTCAGGGATTAGCATGACCACTCTGACCGGTCTGTGGCTACTCCCATTCGCAACAGAGTGCGACGCACTGTGTGTGGTGGCACATTCCTTCTGTAACCATCATTAAAAACCTTTGTGACTTCTTCTACAGTAGCCCATCAGTTTGTACCAGATGGGATACCCTTTGTTGCCCTCGTACATCAATGAGCCTTGGGTGCCCAACTCCCTGTCACCAGTTCATGGTTGGACCACTGTCAGTAGGTACTCACCACTGTTGAAGGCTTCCTCCGACCCAGATGTCTGGTTATGACGATTTGACCCTTCAAAGTCACCTGCCTATTTCACCTACATCTAACACTTTGACAACGAGAACCGAATGTTTGCTTGCTGTCTAACATATCCCAGACCTTGGCATGCGCCATTGTTACAAGATAATCAATGTTATTCCCTTCTATGAGTGGTCATAATGTCTGGGCTCATTGGTATGTATACCTATATCACATGGTATCCACATTATTAACACCCATTTCAATGAATCCAAAATAGCTTCAATATTTCATTGCCTTTATGACTCACAGCCTACGTTAGAGGTGGAACAGTGTCCTGGTCGATCTGTAATGAGTAGCTTATTAGCAGCTACATGAAAAACTGAAGTAAGGCATACTGAACATTTAAATATAGTTCCCATCTCACAGACTGACACCACTGACAGTCTTCTTCTAATTCAGCGAACTTGAAGAGAGTGAATGGCAGTTCAAAGAGAAATATTTGACATAAGGCAACTGCACATGTCACGGGTCAGTAATGTGCAGGCCATTGAGCACCTTGTACTACAGTTAAGGACATTTAATAAGTGGTCCAGGCAGGCCAGTATGCCCTCCGTAAACCGTCATAACAAAAATAGATCAGACAGCAGCCTAGTCACTGCGATAACGAGCAACCTTTTCAGAAAGTTCTGGATTTGTTTGCTCCCTGCTTTTTTCTGTTTTAAAATGAGTGATATATTTGATGGCAGTAAATATCCTAGGACACACTAAAGGTGGTGGATGTGTGAGTTTAAAGTAGACTTTTCTCCCATCTTCTTATCTTGAGCTAATAACTCTAAATATGTCTGAGTAACATACAGAGCTACATGTGAGCCTTTCCTTTCCCAACTAGTGATGTTTTCATGAATGACAGCATCTTTGAAGTTCACTGCACTGAACAACTAATCAATCACTACTGCTAACTCTCTCTGCAGTCAACATTTGCAGCACAGTCTCTTAATAAAGCAGCCTATTAAAAATTCAGGTCAGTAGTGGACATAGGCCTGGTCTGACAGACATGAATTAAGCCTAGTTTTGAAATAAACTCCAATGCCAAAGGATAATTCACCCTTAAAAATTCTTGTCTATGCTTAATCTATGCCTGCCTAATGATGTTTGGAGCAATGTAAGGTAAATTATGAACTATGTATTCACCATCAACATCAACTCTTTATCAATATCACATGCAGGTGGAACCTTGGGGTAATTCCCTGTGAAACCGCTGCTTCAAAATGCAGTGGTTCTTCTCTTACTTTCTACAACTGCTTTGCTGAAACGAAAACATAGTTGTGTAGCAGTTGCATCGAAGTTGACTCTCATCATAGCTGTCTAACTGTAATTGCTTCACTTGTAAGCTGGGCTCAGAAACAAAAAAAAATCTCTAAGCAGAACCAAGTAAACATTTCAGTTCTTGCATATCAACCCCGACATTAAGTTCTTAAACTGGATAGAACAGAAATCAGAAATGGGTTATTTCTGTTCCTTTTATAAATTAAAAGGCCTGATATATGCATTTGTCTAGTATGAGCCCTAATATAAGTAAAGTTAGAAAGCTACAATCCCCAGCACTGTATTAATAAGGACATGTCTACAGACACATAAACAGGCTATGGAATTTTGCACACAGGTATGAAATAATAATAATTTACCTGTGGCCGTCATGATCAAAGTAAGTGCAAATGCAATCATACTTGTTATCAACAGAGTTACAAATTCCTCGTTTGTACAGTCACGCTAGTTGGATAAATGGTTTCTTGCATCATGACATATAAGATAAACAACATCATATGAGATTATGTGGAAAAGCACAGAGCTATTGTCTGTTTATAGGATGGTTGAATGTATGGTACTGGATGAATGGATGATCTCCACTATATTGGCAGATAGTTTTGTTGTTCTAAGACTGAGCTTCTCAACTTTTTCCACATTAAGGCCCACCTGTTTATCACTAGAAAGCCTGAAGGCCCACAAGAAAACAAAACTCCATTTTTTTTTTCTTTTCAACACAGTGATATGTAGGTGGCTACTCTGTCACGTGTGATGTGTATCAGTGAACATGAAATATCAGCAGAATATTGGTGCGAGTGGACAACTGAAAGGTCAGGTGTTTCTAGAGGCAAAGGGCAAAAAAAGGACAAACCTGCCTTTGTGTAATGTTGTGAAACTGTGTGAAAACATTTTATATATATTTTTTTTATTGTTAAGTCAAATTATTTTCACTGATTTGTATGACAATGTGCCATCACAGGCCCACTACAGACCATCGGCTTCCCTCAGTATAGGTCCAAGGACCACCAAGGGGTGCTGTGCGGCCCGCTTGTGGTCCTCAGCCCAGTGGTTGAGAAACCCTGCTCTAAAAAATATGCTTCAAACAAGCAAAATGATCTGCCCATGGCGTGAAGTAAAAAATGTCTGACAATAAGATGAATAATCGTGTAGTATTCTTGCAGCCTTCTCAAAATTAGAAATGTTAGATACACCAGCTAGATTTAAAATAATGTCACTTGACAAGATACAGTTTTTTTGCAGTGCATATTTACCTCCTGGTTTCTCGCCTCTCAAGCCTTGGCAACTTTGATGCATTTGCACTCCTGCAGTCCTTATTTGCACTCACAAGTCTTCTATGCGCTCATAGTGCTGCCATTTGGAGAGGACCACATCAATGCAGCCTCATCAGACTCTTACCCAAAATTCCTTGTAAATGTAGGGTAAATGTAGAACCACCTCCCCCTTCAGATACAGTCCTCGTCTGTATCTGAAGGGGGAGGTGGTTCTACATTTATTAGTGGCCAAATTAATCTTTAAGAATAGTTTAAAGTGTTCTTAATTGCATGCTTATAGCTCATGTGTTAAATACGGACTTGAATATCACTCCAGATTTTTAAAACTAGTAATCAATAAGTATTTAAACTAGGTTAACGCATCTTTTCAGAGGCTAAAAGTAAGCACAATAGGCTAATGATATTCCTAGATCTTTAAGATCTTTAAGGTCTGCATCTCAATCACTTTTAACTGTTTCACGGTCTCGTCTTAAACAAAAAGGGGGTCGTGCTTTTGCTGTCGCTGCACCAAGACTTTGGAATGGTCTTTTATCGATTAGCATTCAGCAGTCGTTGAACTGTGGACTGAGGTCTGCACACTGTTGTGTGAACGTATAGTAGTGGTGTTCGGAAGGTGGGAATCCTTTTTGTGTTTTATTGTAAAGCACTTTGGTTTTAAATGTGCTGTATAAATAAAATTTACTTACTTCCTAAAATTTCAATTAAATTGCTTTAATACATTAAGAGCTTTTGAAAAGTATTACACATAATGGATATTTTACAGAGTAGTCAGTTTATTTTCCTCTCAACACACACATGGTATTTTGGTAAAATCACCCTTTTCTCCTTGCTTTTTCTCAGTTTCTTGTGCTTTGCAGTGCTGCTTGGGTATTGTTTGATTTTGTTCGGACATCAGCTAACTAAGCTACCAGCTTCATACCCATGTTTGCACACATGAGCTAACAGTGCTGTGTGATGATGCAAAACATTTGACCGTGTGAATGATGGGGAAGTGCTACGGTTCCGCTAAGTTCCATGAAGTTCCACTAAATTATGTAGGGGTATTGTGCTGTGGCAGACCACAGAGTGATGCTTCATCCTCTAATAAAGCCTACGCAAATTTTGAACTACATTCTCACGTCTGTTGCCCAGCGGCCCCAATTCACTGCTTGGTTTGCTTGCCTGGTTAGCTTCACCTCCTTAGTCCATGTTCTGAAGCTCTACTAGGTGCTTTGTTTGCCTTTTAACTATTTACATTTAAACTTTATCATTCATTCTTTAGAAAATGTAACTTCTTTATTATTCCATTATTCCATTTTTTTTCTTCTGTTCTAAAAGTAAGAATGTACTTTCTGGAGGCTTGAAACTATACATTTTTTAAAAACTGTCAAGATATTACAATACACACACACACACACACACACACACACACACACACACACACACACACATATATATACACCGATCAGGCACAGCATTATGACCACCTCCTTGTTTCTACGCTCTTTGTCCATTTTATCAGCTCCACTTACTATATAGGTGCACTATGTAGTTCTACAATTACAGACTGTACTCCATCTGTTTCTCTGCATACTTTGTTAGCCCCCTTTTACCCTGTTCTTCAGTGGTCAGGACCCCCCATGGACCCTCACAGAGCAGGTACTATTTGGGTGATGGATCATTCTCAGCACTGCAGTAACACTGACGTGGTGGTGGTGTGTTAGTGTGTGTTGTGCTGGTCTGAGTGGATCAGACACAGCAATGCTGCTGGAGTTTTTAAACACTGTGTCCACTCACTGTCCACTCTATTAGACACTCCTACCTTGTCAGTCCACCTTGTAGATGTAAAGTCAGAGACGATAGCTCATCTGCTGCTGCACAGTTTGTGTTGGTCATCCTGTAGTCCTTCATCAGTGGTCACAGGACGCTGCCCACAGGACTCTGTTGGCTGGATATTTTTGGTTGGTGGACTATTCTCAGTCCAGCAGTGACACTGAGGTGTTTACAAACTCCAGCAGCACTGCTGCATCTGATCCACTCAGACCAGCACAACACACACTAACACACCACCACCACGTCAGTGTTACTGCAGTGCTGGGAAAGATCCACCACCCAAATAGTACCTGCTCTGTGAGGGTCCATGGGGGTCCTGACCACTGAAGAACAGAACGAATGGCTGATGACCAGCCATGCTGGTCTATGCTGTATTTTCTAGCTTAAAATCTTCCAGAAAGTAGTTACATAAAGTTAGATTTAATTCTTTATGAACATAACACAATTGTCTAATGTTTCATTTTCCTGCCTCTATCGTGTCTAAAGGAAAACGACACACCAAACATATAAAGTCTTCCAACACTTCCAGCCCTTTTCTGAGGGTTTCCTCACTTACAGCGCCAAAACTAATGAATAATCGTTGCTCTGCGTTCCGCTTGTTGAAACACCGCCTGCTCCGGTTGTAGTGACGTTTCTCGAACGGGCGCGTCGACTCGTGGGCGTGCCTTGGCGGTGGGCGGGACGGCGTGGGCGCTGACGTCATTGTTATTGAAGGCGAACAGGCCACGCCCACTCCTGGAGCAGCAGCCTCTAACGGTAGAGCTCGCTCGCACTACCCGCCAGTACTGCGGACCGAAGGGAGCTGCGCGCGCCGCCGCTCACATTCTGCCATCCATGCTGCTAACACTACTGCTGCTGCTGAGCGCGAGGGGCTCCGGGACTGAGGTGCGCGCTGCGTCCGCTCAGTGCAGCCTGTAGAGGAGAAGACGTGACTGGAATATAAACACATTCACACACAGACACACACACACGCTCCGAACCATGTCGAGGAGTCAGAGGACGCCGCTGAAGAGCACGGACAGTGTGGTCGAGGTGAAGAGCAAAGTAAGTGTCTTTCTTACGTGACGGGTTTGCAAACGCGCGCGTAGGGTACGTGTGTCTGTGTGTAGGCGCGTGCTAGGTGTGAGACGAGCGTTTGGCTCGAGCTTAAGTTGTGCTCAGACAGAGCGCAGTTCTGGTGCAGTGTGTGTGTGTGTGTGTGTGTTCGTGTTCGTGTTCGTGTTCGTGTTCGATGCTATGGACGTGCGCAGTGAAGCGACCGGGCCCAGCGATCAATTATGCATGTTGGACACCGTGCAGCAACGGTGCAGTGAAAAATATCAACCATCCATCCGTCTCCGTCCTCCTGCACACCTGTCCTCACACGACTGCTCTCGTCTCATAGCGCAGAGCTGTAGGACTGTAAGACTGATGGCTCTCGGTCTACAGCTCATCGTCGTATAGACCCGGTTGTGAAATTGTGTCTTGTGTTCTAATATTGTCTGTGTTTCACCGTCAGACTGTAGCTGGATGTGAATTGTACTCATCCTGTTTTGTAGATCATGTGTTTATTCATAGTATCTGCGCTGTGAGCAGCACCTTAAAACATCTCAATGATAATCTCATGTGTAAACAAACCACAAAGCCAAGCTGTTGTTGACTGGTCACATGCTTTTTCCTTCCCCCTCCAGAAGCTTTGTGATACTGCATATGATGTTATTAATATTAAAATGTAGGAGGTATTGAATTTCTCTCTCTACTAAATGAAGAACTGAATATGGGTCTCCAGCATATCAAACAGGGATGCAGCAGTATGGGAAGTGTGGGCCAATGCTGATATACAGTATTTTTTATGTACATGCGGATGCTGATACATTTACATTAAACATTTTTAAAATGTATAAATCAAGACTGCATCCACCTTTATTAGCATTAGAGATGATGTCATTCATCTCTATAGGGTTGCAAATGCAGTAAAAATCATACAATTCAGTTATTGTAGCACAATAAACATTCTTCTCTTTCGCGTCGCTTAAACGTTCCGCTCTTTTGGGGTACAACAGACATTTATCATTAAATATCGGTTTAAAATATTGGTAAAATCTAAACATCTGTCTGATCTGGAGTCTTTTAATGCAAATCTCTGCCGATACCGATATGATTCCAGTTTTATCCTGCTTCCCTACTAATAAAACCACGTATCTCAATTTCTTCCCTGATTGTTATTTTGCTACATCATTTAAAGGGGAATTTCACAGATTTTTCAAAATTTCCACATATTTATGTGAACACAGTCATTCCGACCGGTTGATGTGAAATGCTCCGTTCTAGAGAACCTACCCAAGTCAGATTTCTTTACACTGTACAAATGTAGCCATTATATTTACTTCCCAAAACAACCAGTGAACCTCCACGTATCCTCTGACTTTTTATATGTGATGTTGGTGTTGGTAAAATAGGGATACATCTGTAAACAGTATGTTTTCCTTGGGGGGCTATTTTGCCTTTTGACACCCTGTGTGTACTACTTCTGCCATGAAGATTCAGATTAAAAGATTTAGTTTAGATTCTTATTGTGAAACAATGTTTCAGGTGTCATACAGTGTATTTGTAGCCATTTTATGCAATAACTTTGTGTGAGGGAGTGTCTGGTTCACATCATGACCATTGTGAACAACTGTGACCCTGTAAGTTTCTCTAATTTCTAGTTTCTCTTTTCTAAATGATTTTGTTTACATCTTAACAGTTTGATTATCCAAAATCACTTGGAATAAAATCTTGTTACACAAACATACATTAAATGGTAAGAGCTGACAATTTGGACATTTTTTATATTTTAATTTGGACAGTGACGATATAACAAATTCTGAATTGACACATGCTGCTGACCACATTATCTCCATAATGTTTTGCCCTTGTTTTCTTCAGTGTGTTGTGTTTACTTGAAGTATTTCAAGGAAAGCAGCACCCAGGCCAGCTGCGGTGTGTTGTTCTCCCTGCTGAAGGAATGTTAGAGAAACCTGCTGTGGGAATGTGTAAAAGCAAAAATAGAAGCAGAAAAAAATGCTTTTCTTGTTCTTTTTGTGCTTCACATGAAATTAGAGGCCTCATTTTGGTCGGTACCACTTCGGTTAGGCGAGGAATGGAGCTGGATGTGGTGAGACAGCCGGACCTGAGTTTCGATTATTGTCTGAGGGCAGTAAATAGTAGGGTGGCAGGACTTGATGCTTTTTCTTGCCAGTGAGTTTGTAGTGCGTTGGTCTTCTCTGGTCAAAGAAAGACCAGATGCCCCTAATCCTTCCTTCTCCTCTTTACTCTCCCACTTTCCTTTAACTCACTCATAATGAAAAAATCCTTGGAAACTCTACGTATATTTGATGATTTCATGTAAGAAATATGCACATTCTCTGTGAGTCAAACTTCACATTAAATGTCAATCCAGTTTGTGTCAGCTTGGGTACTACACCACATTCACACCTCCCTCCTTCACTTCATGACTCATGGCAGGATCTTTTTTAGGATCTCCTTACGCAGAGCATCTATACTAGTTCAGATGAACTTAGTAGGTGCTGAGGCTTGGTGCTCTTTGTAGGAGTCTGTTGTTTGTGGAATGCTACTTGAGACCAGTCTTGGCATGAATTTACTCACATGGTTCGTGTTTGATTAGCATTTCGGTTAGTTGTATGAGCCACTTTGTGGCCCTGAAGAAATACCACTACAGGGAAGGAGGAGATAAGGCAGGTTTCCAGGGTCTTGGTCCATGTATGAACTGAATGCCTTTGGAAGTTATCAGACTGACTGGATGCTTTTGATAAACACTAAGACTCGCTTAGGGTACGTCTGGGTTATACATGATGCCCCAAAGCATAGATGTAAAATGTTTTCCCGAAGTCATTTTTGTATACAGTATAGTGCAAAAGTCAGTCTTTCATTTATTTAATTTTCAGTCAAAACGACCATCAAGTATCAGTATTTAATTTGTCCTCTCTTTAGGTGTGGACAGAGGTGCCACCAACATTATCTTACTTCTCAAATAGTCACTAACATTCACAAAAGCAGCTACCCAAACACACCTCAGCTGCCTTGCAAATGTCTTTCTACTGTGCATCTAAATGGCTAAAGGAGATTTCTGAGGAGGTTAGATATAAGATAATCCACATGTATAAGGAGGGAGAAAGTAGAGGTAGGCAATATGGAAAAAATATAATATTGCAATACTTCAAGTAATTTTTACGATATATGGTAGGTCAGTAATTATTTTTTCAGACATCTGATCATTTGGAACTTAAAAAATACTAAAACTGTGACTGTGTGCACAATGATTTTTATTCAATATTTGGCAGACTGTGTTGCACTAAATCCAGTTAAACTGACTAAACGGACTAAACGGACTAATTTTGCTCTCTTTATAATGAAACAAGCAGTTAGCGAGTTTTCTACAAGTACTGACGATATCCGCGATATGTTCAGAAAAGCATATTGTATTGTATTGTGACATAATTTATCATGATAACAAGATATATTGTCATATTGCCCAGCACTAGGTTAAAGTCAAAATAAAATGAGTAGAAAAAAATTAGGCTTTTCCAAACTGGAGTTATTGTAGAGAAAATTAAACTCAGGGACAATCATGCAACATCTCGTAAACCACCAGAAAGGTCACCGTCAGATAAACAGTATTTTTACCGGTGAGAGATGGAAACAAATTACGCGCTACTCTTGCTGCAGATCTGAAACAATTCACTGGTGATTCTGTTATCCTTCCACTGTGAGTAGACAACTCAACACTAGGGATCTGAAAGAATGTGTAGCTGTCAAGAAGCCACTACTGAGAAAAGAAAAAAAGATAAAAAAAAAAGACAGTTTTAACTAGAACACCAAAACTAGACATTTGAGATGTGGAGTAAGGTTTTATGGACTGAGTAGTCTACATTTGTAATTGAGACTACTTGAATTGTGAGAAGCAGAAAATGCAACTAACTTCTAAGACTGAACTTGGGAGGTGTGGAAAAATATCCCTGCAGATTCCTTTGAAAAACTGAATTCAAGTTTCCTGAAAAGAATGGAAGCTGTAATAAAAGCAAAGAGTCTGAAATACTGAAAAATAGATATTATGTTTTGTTTTCAGTGCTTCTGTTAAATATTTTTAGTGAAGCTGAAAAATGGCCATTTTGTCTAGAAATTGAATAAATGAAAGTGTGGTCTCTGACTTTTGAACAGTTCTGTACATCAGTAAATGGATGCTATGCTTTGATGTTTTAGTCCATGTTCTCCTGCTATAAATAATATGAATGAAGGACAGAGAGTTAGTGTATGAGCAAGACAGGACTGAAATAAATCAATTGAAAGTGCATCATCAAAGCCATTATCAAAGACTCCCTGTGAACAACCACTGAATTTGTATACCTGAGTATGTGACCAAAAAAGGAACAACAGTGTTGCTCACTTCCTGTAACACTACTTCACATTAACTCTGACAGGATCATGATGTTGGCGAACTGAACTAAGGCCTCACTTTGATAATGGACTTGTTGCTTATAAAGAATCCACTCTAGCCCTGTTAATGTCCTCCTGCAGCATCATAACACCTGTTTACTGCTCTTTTGTTTTTCTCCGCTGCCTCTCTTCACTGCTCGAAACATCTCCATGTCTTTCATGTTTGAGTCCTGGCTGCTGATGGAATTACTCACAGTAAAACCAGCACTGAGACAGAACCTGCCTGGTGTGTTTACCCATGATAAGAATTCCTGAGGTGAATTCCCTCTCTGCTTGGTGTACGTTTGTATTTGGGTGTGTGCAAGCTCCATGTTTTGATGCCCTTCTCCGTCTTAATCTGTACCAGCGCTGGACTGACCCTAGCTCTGTCCCTCCCCATTCATCTGTCACCTCAATGGCTCCCGTAGAGCCGTAAGTGCACATCAAAGGGATAGGCGGGCGCAGGTGGCCTCGAAATTGATACTGGGAAGAGCTGCTGCCAGTGTGTGTGTGTGCGCAAGAGTGCTCGCCCAGGCATTATACGCCTTTCTGATTTCACATATCTCAGTCTGGCCATCTCAGCCTGGCTAATAGAAGATAATAATATTCAGATTCACTTAGGTCTTGCAAAGAAAAGATTCCAGAAAGCCTCATCTTCTAAATGGATCGCATTTCAAAGACCTTGTAATAGGAGGCAGTCAGGAGAAGAAGACACGCCATCACTAAGGCCAATATAGTTACATTTTCAGGAGCGGTCAGTTTAGTTTCATTCAGTTCTCTTTTGCTGTCATGCCTGAGTAACCTGTGTTTGCTTGTTGCTGCAGTTTGAAGCGGAGTACCGGCGCTTTGCGCTGAAAAGGAATGGTGCTGGAAGCTTCCAGGAGTTTTATCAGCTGCTGCAGACCATTCACCGCATCCCTGGAGTGGACGTTCTGCTAGGTTACGTCGACATCCATGGAGACCTGCTGCCCATCAACAATGACGACAACTTCCACAAAGCGCTGTCTTCCGCCAACCCGCTGCTAAGGATCATCATCCAGAGGAGAGGTAAGGAGCTGGATTTAAAGGCCAGAAGGTTTCTTTTCAGGCCTGCGTTTGAGACCTCCACAATGAAGCCTATGCATTTGTGGCTGATATAAGGGCTACCATTAGATTAAGGCAGATCTGATTTTTTTTTTTTCAAAGCGGTGAACACATTGTGAACACATTTTTTCATATCAGATTACATTCACTTTCATATGCGTTCTGTGGTAGTGTTTTGTATCACACTTCATTGCACATATGCATATCATCAAAGTCAAAACAAAACCTCGTAACTTGTTTTTCAGTTTTTGTGCTATTTGAAAATAGCAGCCGCCCGTTACATCGTGTGACCATTTCATGATTAGTACCAACAGGAATGGCACAAAATTAATTGGTATAATCAGAATCAGAATTGTGTCCATATCTGCAGAAAACGCTAGATCACATGTTAGAGGGAGAAAACGAATGAATGTGATCCAATCCTGTAACAAATCTGTCCTGATATAGCTCAGACTCACACTGTGTGATGTGATGTTAGCTTTGTGTTAGTTTGATTGTGACAGACTACTTTTAGATGCTCATCTTAAGTGGTGTTCATTTTGAAGTGTAATAGTTCTTAAAGATGAAATATTTGTATCAGCTGATACTCAAGATTTCAATATTAGTATCAGGAAAGAAAAAAGTAGTATCGTCACATCTGTCATAAAAGTACATTGACGTTTAGAACTTTTTTCCTTCTTCTTGTTTCAATATCATTGTCGTCATCATCAAGTATGGACAGCATGCTAGCAGCAGTGGCTAACTTGATGATAAAATGTGTACGTGCGAGTTGTTTCAGGACGGAGGTCCTTCATGCTAATGATGGATACGGATGGCTTACAATAACAAGCATGAACCATAAAAGCCAAGAGATCAGATCTAAGCGGAACTCCGGGATTGAGCAATAATGGTTGTAATGTGCACGTAGCCTAAGTGTCAGTTGTGGATGTGTTGAAGTGCCTTTGAGTTTGCTGAAGTGCTCTGTGGTGAAGATGCACAGGCACAGTTTGAGCGAGTCAGGTGCAGAGATGCAGTGGTTCACTTTGAAAGAGAGAGAGCTGGCAAATTAGTTATTTATTAAACAGTTTATCATTACCGGTCAGTGTGTTGTTCCATGAGTGTGGTGTTACAAGTGAGGATGTTGGTGATGTTGTTTTGAGGGAGGAGGGGGGAAAGGGGTGGAGTCAGGGATACTTTGTGCCAGTCAGACCCGTCTCAGTTGCAGGACTACGTTTGGAACTGGGCCAGATCAGAGGAATGCTGATAGCTGTACAGAGCAGAAACAGAACACACAGTCCTCCTATCTCTCTCTCTCTTTTTCTCTCTCTCATCGCCCTCCCATTTCTCCATTACTGTGCAGGTCACGGTCAGTGATTCTGATCAAAACTGAATCTGCGGCCCAACAGCCCATAAAACCTGCTGCTAATGCCCTTAAGAATTTTTCCCGCCTGCTCGTCCTCCTCTGTTTCATGTTTCTGTTTGTTTGTGCAGTGTTTTTGGAGATGTAAGTCGACTGTGAACAAAACCAGGCCCCAACATCAGAAATGTCTGTCCTCTATCATAATAAGAGTAGCTACCACAGAGATTAAACAACACTGTCCCATTGGACTTTCATTGCCATAAGCTATAACAAGTTGTCTTGTAATTACAGAAATGAGCCATTTCACAGTTGTGCCTTTTGTTGTGTTATGGTTAATGTAGTTTTGAGTGTTTTAGATACTGGTTGTATCTCTTTAGGGACTGTGAGGCTCCTTAGTATCAATGAGGGAGCTTTGAAGGACCCTTACCCTACAGTTGTCTTGTATGTTATTGTTTTTCCTGATAACTGTTTTTCAGTTTTATGTATCAAAAACATTTGTCATTCATTTTTTACGTTACATGTCATTTTCCAGCCTCCCTTTATTGCTGGATTTTATTTTGATTTTGTTACTGTGCCTTAACCGATGCCTTAATATTTTTATATGTGCATATGTATGTGTAGCCTTAAAAATTGAGCACAGTTGTATAATGTATAATTATCCTGCCTCTATCATGGCTAAAAGAAAATGACACATCAAAGATATTAATCCTTACAAATATAAATAGACACTGTAAATGAGCTCTGTCCTGATTAAGCTGGCTGCCCTGAATTGTGGCTCATTTAAAAAGCAGTCAGGACTGAAACACTTCCTATAACTCTAGTGTGAATGGATGAGGCTAACTGCCTAGGCAGATGTATGACATCATGAAAAAGTTCATTCAAAATAGGCCATTTTTGCAGCTTAGTTTCCATATATGGTCTAGAGAGTGAACATTGCGTTTTGAAACTTTAGCAACGTTCATGCATTACATCAAACCTTTATTTAAAAAATAAATGATGCAAATGAATTGTTCCATGATATGGGCGTTTTAAGATGATGAGGTTGAGTGTGTTGACCTGAATGTAGAGGCTTTTTCAGTGTCTTTGAGAAGCCTTAGAAAGGTTTTGACATGTACGACCCTTCACTGGTCTTTACTGCATTTAGTGGAGGGAGCTGAAGGTTACAGTGCTCTGAGGGACAGAGAGCTGGACTGTGCGGCTGTGAACGCCCCTGCTCACTGTTCTGACTGAATGAGTATTGCTGCCTCAGCGCTGTGGCCTGGCTCTGACCGCTACAGGACACATATAGGGGGAATGAGCTCAGCGCAACCAGCTGTATCCTTGTAAACAAGGGGAATTCGGGAGATGAAAGATGGTAAATTACTTCCTAGCGTGTGGTGAAACCTAGAGAGGCGTGGTGTTTTGTTTTGGGGGGGCGAGTGGTTTCAGTTTGGGTGGGAGGTAGCAGGAGAAGGTGATTGATCTGAGGTGGAGGCCCTGGCTCAGGGGAGCGAAGAATATGGCTAATGAGACGACCCCCTACCAACCCCCACCAGTGAGACTGGAGGATTAGGTATGAGATGAGAAGGAGCGAAAAATGGAAGGAACAAGATTAGAGGAAGGGTGGGCAGCACATAACATGGAGTGTTTCCTGCCATCCTATTTTCTAAAACCTTTTCAGCTGCATTGTATGTGGGAGAGAGAGAGAAAGAGAAAGAGAGAGGGAGAGAGGGAGTGTAGGCATAGCTGTGTTTTACATAATCACAATTTGAGTCAGGAGTGAAGCTCATTATGCATGCATTGTAATACTGCTGTAGAGAGCAGGAGGACAGAGGCCAGGCTTATTCATTAGCGTCCATGTTTATTCTAGCACATGAGGCCCACCTGTTCGTGCTGACTCAAGGCTTGGAATAAAAGAAGAATATTTTAAAGTAATTCAGTTCTGTGGAAGAAGCAATTAAACTCTGTGAAGTTTTTAGTAGTCTTATATCGTATCATCGCTTGTGTAGTGAGTTGTCAAACAGTTTGGCTAAATATAGTCTTGTAGCGAGAATACAATCTTTTGGTGCAGAATTATGGTGAAATCTGCAGTAAACAAGGGTACAGCCCCTAAAAACCCACCGCCGAATTCCTTTAGTCTGTGCTTTTTAAATGTCTGGTGTAATCAATAGCACAAACAAAACAAGCTGGCTAGTAAAACGCTACCATTGGCTAAATTAACTGTTTCTCTCTCACAGGTAGTCATGTTTATTTATAGAGCATGTAATATGTTCTCCATACACATGGCACACTTTTACATGCTTAATCTGAGTTTTAGGGGGACTTTACAGCTATGTTAACTCACGTTACATCCACGCGCTAATGACAAGCATGTTGTTCATCAGACAATGCTGACTAGTGCACCATCGCCCCCTACTTTGGGCTCTACTTTCACAAGGTGTTGGATTCATTTTGAAATTTCACACTCTTTTTTTTTCCCCACACCCTAATAATTCTACTTCCCCCTCACATTTAGCCCAAAATTTCTCATTGTTGGACCTGCGAAACTCTTGTAAACAATGGATGATCACAACTAGCATTAGCATTCCTGTTTTTTTATTCAGAAAGTTCTTTGAGCTTTGATTCTTGTGTGTGTGTGTGTGTGTGGTGTGTGTGTGTGCTGATACGTTAGATTGAGTAAATACTTAATTTTCTATTTAAAGGAGAATAGGAAGGCTTAGGTTAGCGCCCTTCTTCCTGTTCCTGGCTTCGGCTCCCCATGCGCGCGCGCTCTCTCTCTCTCTCTCTCTCTCTCTCTCTCTCTCTCTCTCTCTCTCTCTCTCTCTCTCTCTCTCTCTCTCTCTCTCTCTGATTTCTGGTAACTGGGCTTTCAGGCTGGATCTATTTAATAAAGCCTTGTTTGAGGGGGACAGGAATCCATATTTCCACAGCAGTCTTATCTGAGCTGCCGGCAGGCCAGACTGGAGGGCTGTCGCTTGGCGATTACAGCTTCATCTGCTCCATGAGAGAGGAATGGCATTTTTCTGCTGCAGTGGGGTTTTTCTGTGTTGCCCAGCCCTTTTATATTTCTCTATGGTCTACAGAGGCTCTTTTTGAATGCTCCGGATTTGCATAGCATGTTAGCAGCTAGCACACTGTGGCTGGACCTGCTGGACAAGCAGAATTCTCACAATCCCTATTTAACATGCTGCTGACTCTCTCCTCTCTCTCTCTCTCTCTCTCTCTCTCTCTCTCATTCTCTCTCATTTGTTCTCTTTCTCATTCTCTCTCTCTCTCTCTCTCTCTCTCTCTCTCTCTCCCTCTCTCAGTCTGTCTCTTTCTCATTCTCTCTGTTTTTTTGTATCTCTCCTTTTTTGTATCTGGTCTCTTTTTCTTCCTTCTCTCTCTCTCATTCTCTCTCATTTGTTCTCTTTCTCTGTCTGTCTGTCTGTCTGTCTCTCTCTCTCTCTCTCTCTCTCTGTCTTTCTCGCTCTCTTTCTCAGTTTGCAGTTATACTTATATCACACTTGTCATCTTTCTGGGCTGCTGGTGAAAGCAGAGCCGTTTGGGTAATGAAAAATTCAGGCAGTACCTGCCGCTGACACCTGCTCTCATCTGAGCTGATAAAGAGCGGCAGTGCGTCACAGGTACTCGTCATTTTTATCGTCTTCTCTTTGAGGGATTGTGTGTTTGCATGTGTGAGACTCTTACAGAGGCTGGCAGAAGAAATGAGTCTGTGTTTGAACTCTGAGGTGGACACAGTGTTCAGGTTTGGTTTGCGTGGTGATTCTGAGGTGGATACAGTGGCGTTGTAGGTATTTTGGTGAAGTGTGGAAAATCACAAAGAAAACACACAACAGGAACTGTGGACTGGCCTGACGAGTTCTTAAGAATGTGGTCTTTAAAATGTGCTCGTGTTTACGACATCAGGAAGTGGCAGCCTGGAGTAGAGCTGTAAATCAGTGTTGTTGGTATCATATCATGGAAAACCAAATTTTCCTTGTATTTTTTCTTTCCAAATTTAAGTTTAGTGTAGTTACAAGCATGGTTCAACTTTCAAAGCATACTGTTCATTCCCCAGTCCAGACTGTCCATATAAGAATACGAAGCTGTAAGATTGGCTCATTTTGAATGAATTGTTTTTCATTTGCTTTTTTTCAGTGAGCAACACAGAACAGCCCACTAGAATAAAAATCATTGATCTTACATTGGCTTTAAAGGCACAGTAACAGAAACAGCTTGTTTATTTCTGTAGGATGAAAGGAAGATAGAAAATGATAATGTAAAAATAAATTATGGCTGTTTTTGCTAAGTAAAAAGAATCATACGTTGGCCAACAGTAAAATACAAGAAAAATGTAGGATATGGACCCTTTAAATCTGGATTTTTGCCTTAAATGTTCATTGAAATATGTAGACTCTGATTAGCTGAATGGTAGAATATTACATACTAAACAAAAGCTTTAAAACAGCGGGGAATCAAACAGAGCTGACTGAGATAGAGGAGCGTCTAGATGGCTTAAAAGGACTTGTGTCACAAATATATAACTTACTGTCTGATGTATGTACTTCATCTCTACCTTATCTGAAGGGTATGTGGGAGTGATATCTGGGAACGAACATAAGTGACGATGATTGGAAATTGATTTGGGAAGTCCGATAGCCTAGAGTATGCTCGACATCTCTTCATGAGATGAACTTTGTTTATTAATAAGACTTATCTTACACCAGTGGGCCTCTAAGATCTCTTCAGACTGTTCAAATCTTTGCTTTAAATGTAAACAGGAAAGAGGTACATACTTGTATACGTACTGTTTTTGGTTATGTGACAAGATACAATTTTACTGGAAGGGGATACACTGTGAACTTGAAAAAATATTGAAGGTTCACCTAGTCTTTTCTCCTGCTTTGTTCCTGTTATACTTTGATATGAAATCTGTACTTGATTATAAAACAAAGCATCTGTTTTTTATATTAGTATCTTTGGCCAAGAAGTGTATTTTACTTTTGTGGTCAACTCCTCAGCTTTCATCCATTGATTTCTGGTTGTCCCAGGTTACAACAGTGCTTCCATTAGAGCAACTGACATACAACTTAAATGAGAAAATGTATAAGTTCTGGAAAATATGGCAGTTGTTAATGTCTTACCTTGAAGCACAGTCCTAAACAGTCAATTTGTTTCTCTTTTCTCTTTTTTTTCCCCCTCTCCTTTATTCTAACATGTCCACTGGAAACTATGAGTATGTATGTCCTAACTGTACCTGTGAACATGACTTTGTGTGCAAATAAAATATCAATTATAGAATAAAAACAGAGGGGAATCAAATGTAAAGGGCCTATATTATGGAAAAATGAATTTCTCTCACTTTTTTAAAATAAAGAGTTTGATGTAGTATGAAAACATTGTTAAAGTTTCAAATCAGAACCCAGTCCAGACAGTACATATATGGAAACTAAGCTGTTAAAACAGCCCATTTTGAATTCATTGTTTCAATGGTATCACGGAAACCAACTCATTTATATATATATCCACCTATTCAGCCTACAAAGGTTTAGCTCCGCCCATTTTGACTGAGTGTGTTTGGAGTGCTTTTGAGTGAGGCATAATACAGAGCAGCCAATCAGAATAGAATTTGTCTTGTATAAGTCTTAAAGGCACAGTCTGTTTAATTCTAAGGGATAAAGGAAGACTGGAAAATGATCATATAAAAATTAATTATGGCCATTGTTGGTACACAAAACCACACAAATATTATAAATTGAACTCTTGCAAAAGCATAAAATACAAGAAAAGTGTGGGATATGGGCCTTTTCAAAAACTGCATCAGACCCAAAAGGCTCATATTAGGTCCAACAGAGCAACATGATTATTATTATAATAACATTATCCCCTGGTTTTGCAGCAGCAGCACAGCCAACACCGAAACTGCTTAGAAACTCCTACAAAGTGGTACAAACCAGCTTATGTAACATCCATAACACCCCATAGCAGCTCCGAGTGGAGTGATTGACACGTTACAGGGAAGATGGATCCACTGTGCTGGTGGGATCATTGGCTATCTCTAATCAGTTATCTCTCTCTCTCTCTCTCTCTCTCTCTCTCTCTCTCTCTCTCTCACACTCACAGCAGGGACATTAAGGGCAGTCTAACTGAAACAGAGAGGAGATTGATAGTGCTTTTAGTGTGAGCTCATCCCGTATAGCGGCTGGAGACAAATGCAGTTGGTGGATAATGGTATTGGTATTCTCATGGCAGATGGGTACCAGTGGGGCAGGGAGGCAGTACTGACATCTGCACTATATGCAAATGAAAGAAGCTTTACTATAAAATATATGAAGCAGTTTCTCAGATTTCGATTATGATTAGTGTTGTTGAATTACCATGTTAATGCTCCATTGATTATCTATTGAACATCCTTTTTTTAACCCAGCTCTAGGCTAAATCTGTGTCTGTGCTGTGCGAACGGCTTTACATTATATAAGAAATCAAATACTGTACGTAGGAAAGCCTCTGAGTCAGAAAGGAAGCAGTTAGTGGATGAGGACTGGAGGGAAATGTGATGAGTTGAAGCAGAGATTGTGTGTGCAGAGCTATTTCCTAGAGCTCTGCCCTCACACACACTTCTGCTTAAAATGAAGGGCTTCCAGTGGAAAGTGGATGCAAA
Source organism: Colossoma macropomum (assembly GCF_904425465.1). Lineage (NCBI taxonomy): Eukaryota > Metazoa > Chordata > Actinopteri > Characiformes > Serrasalmidae > Colossoma > Colossoma macropomum. The sequence continues at coordinate 103,368 of NW_023495266.1, read as the reverse complement.
CTGGTTCTTAGAATGTGTGTGTGTGTGTGTGTCTTTCTGAGTATCTGACTTTCCATGTGTGTTTTGCCTCTGTGGATGTTCAATACTGTGCAAAATTAGAGGTCACCGTGCGTTTATTTTAATTCCAGTCAAAAAGGCCATTTTTACATCATGTGTCATGGAAAAAGAACAGAAAACATGCATGTACCACCCTCAACAACTACATACATCATTTTTCCACCTTTTGTGTCCATCCTTTACCTTTACAGCTTTCATTATTTTTGGGAGACTTGCTTTCTGTTTTTCAAAGAAATATTTTTCCAAACCTCTAGAGTTCAGTCTTAAAAGTTGGTTGCATTTTTTTTTTTTGCTTCTCACAGTCCAGGAAATCCCAAACACATTCAGTGATGTTGAGGTCTGGACTCTGGGGTGACCAGTCCATTGTTCTGTCGTTCTTCTTTTCTCAGTAACGGCTCTTTGGCTACACATCCTTTCAGAGCCAGTGCTGAGTTCTCACAGTGGAAGGGTGGACAGAAATGCCTGTGGATTTTTTCAGATCTGAAGCAAAAACATGAAAGCTTTAAGTACTGTGTATCTGATGGTGACCGTTTTGGTGGTCTCCCAGGTCTTGGAATTACATTGTCTCTCCATCTTTGAATCATTTCTTGAACTCCAGTTTTAGAAACTCCTGTTTTTTCACTTCCATTCCTTTGACTTTCATCTTCCTTATGCAAATGTATTATCTTACATCTAATCTCCTCAGAAATATCTTCTGAAAGATGATTCCCTTGTGCTTAATGGCTGTTTTGACTGGAAATTAAATAAATGAAGGGTGGTCTCTGACTTTTGCACAGTACTGTATGTGCTGTGGTTGTTTTGCCTTTTGGATGAGTTCACTGAGGTAGGGTATGCGACCACTCTGTTCTGCTGCAGGAGTGATTTTGTCTTTCATTAGTAATCCGTGTGTGCGAGAGTGTGTTCTCTGGAGAGAAGCCTCAACCCTAAAATAAGAACTGCACCCCCTCCATCCAGCACCAGTCTGCTGCAGAGCATTTAGCATTTAGCAGGTGTGTTATTAGCTAATTAGCAAAGAGGACTAGTGTAACGCCCATCAGCTACGCTGCTGTTTACAGCACAGCGAGCGAGGGAAGGAGCCAGACAGACACACAGACTCTACAGTACAGGATGCTGTGAGGTTCCAGCAGCTGCTCAGGACCCCAGAGACATGCCGTCTGTATGTGTGTACAAGAGTAAGAGAGTAAGAGAGAGTATGCTCTCTCGTCCATGTTTAATATAGCTATCTATAGTCTGCACGCTGCTGTGGTTGGCATATGTATGGAACATTCTCCTCGCTGCCTGCTGATTCTGTTCAAACTCACTGGATTACACCACATCTTCACAGCTGTAACTGTCACACACTCTCTTTTTAAATTCCCCTTATGTTCCCCAGTAGAAAAGATGGGAGCCTAGAAAAGGCACGATACCACTTTTTATTTTCCGATACTGACATTTCTTCTTTGAAGGAATGGTTCAGCGAAAAATCCAAGAATCCAGTCTACTTATCCCAGATTTAGTCAGTTAGTCAAGACCTGTTTGGTGTCCAAATTTTGCTTCTTTAATTTAGCACTGGAGCTATGAGGCTAACGTTGCTAACAATCAATATAAGTCAATAGTCACCTAAAGCTTTTCTGTAAAATGCATTCCCAGAATTTCTTTTGATCTGCTCAAACTGCATTCAGAATTTCATTAAGGTCATGCAGACTTGTCAGTGTGGTTTAGGGTACAGTAAGATCAACTTTGAGCTATAAAAAAAATATGTGTGTGTGCATGTGCGCACGAGCGTTCCGCTGTAAGAACACTGGCGCAACACATCGGTTTTCTGTTAGCTTTGTATTGTTTGTTTTGATGTTTGCCTGGGAAGTTTGCTGTCATATCCACTGGGATAGTGACTGAGAGCGGTTTTCCAACTGTGGCTCGGGGGCTTATTGGACTGGCTATTTGGGTGACACTGCATCACGGCTATTATGCAGCCTGGACCGGCCGCTTGGGTGACGCTGCAACGCAGCTGCGGGGCTCTCTGGACTGGGGACCTGATCGACGTGGCATCGCATAACCTGGGCTGGCTGCTTGGTTAATGCTGCACTACAGCTGTGAGGCTGCCTGGACTGGTAGTGTTTGGCTGCATGTGCAGCGCTACACCGCAGCCACAAGGCCTCTCGGGTCGGCCGCTTGGGTAACGCTGCATTGCAGCTATGAGGCTGTCTGGACTGGTGGTGTTCGGCTGCAGGAAAATGCTACCCCTTTGTGGCTAGCTGAGTGACTCTGTGTTGTGGAGTGTGTGTGTGTGTGTGTGTGTGTGTTCTGTGTTATGTATTGTTGATTATGTATTGATTGTAAAGCGTCCTTGAGCATGGGAAAGGCGCTATATAAATAAAAGTGATGATGATGATGATGATGAAAAATGAACATCATCATCATCATCATGTAGCTGAACACCTTGGCCAGCCACTTCAGACATACCATACTGTGTCCTAAACCACACTGATAAGTCTGCACAACCTTCATGAAGGTTTGAGCCGGTTGAGAGAAGTTTATGAGGTGTGTTGACGGAAAATATTTGGGTGACTATTGACTTCTAGTGTTAGCAATGTTAGCCTTGTAGCTCCAACTGAAGAAGCAAAATTTGGACACCAAACATGTCTTGGCTAATTAACTACGTCTCTGTACATGTAACTTGTGTAAATTAGATTTCATGTCAAACGTTTTCTTCAAAGACTACTAAGCTTTAAATTGAGCCCTTAAGATGAGCATCTAAAAGTAGAACATCATGCTGAAACTACTCAAACATTTTGCAACAGGAAGAAACACACAGCTAACAACATCACACAGTGTGAGTGAACGATATTCCAGGCTAGATTAGTTTCTGGATTGGATCAGGTTCAGTTCTTTTTATTCCCTCTGATATCTGATCCAGAATTTTTTCTGCTGATACGGGCCCAGTACTGATACCTGTTATCTGTGTGTGGGGGTCATAAAGAAGAGAAAAGCACTAAAGTGTTTGAACAGCAGAAAGGAGAGCATGTGGGCAGGAAAAAGACAAAAAGAAAAACAGTTAAGAGTGATGGAGAGAGTGAGGAATGAGAGAGGGAGGGAGAAAAGGTGGTGCATCACAACATCTGTTGTGCAGGTGTATGCTCCTGGCTGGTTGGGTCTCTCTGTCTTTCTCTCATTCTCTCTCTCTCTCTCTCTGTGCCAAGTCGGATGATCAGACAGAACACCTGCCATGAGAGAGCGCACATCGCCCAATATTCTGCACTTATCTTTTCCCAGCAGCCTTTCGCATGACAGTAATCTGACATCTCAGCCTCAGCATATGTTTTCATTGCTGTTGTAAGAAAACTCATATTTCCATAATAACAACACAGGAAAAAAGGGAAAAATGTTCTTTACTTAGCATCTGCTAATGTAGCTTTAAGGACTTTGCTTTGGTTCATTCATCATTAAGTTTTTACACGTTAGGAGCAGATGCTATCTTCAGAGCTGTCTCTTTTATATAGTACAGGCTGATATCTATCTATAATGGTGAACCTGCAGCGGTGTCCCACAACAATGCTAAAGTTTTAGATATTGATAGGTAACAAAAGAACTGTTTTAAGAACAGTTCAAAATACATAAAACGGAAATGTTTGTGACTGGTTAACGTTTACAGTACAGTGTAAGGTTCTCTTTGGTGTGGGACAGTATTTTACAATAGATTAGCAGTAGCATGGGTTCATTAACTTTATTAATGCAAACCTAAATATCATCTGTTAAGGCAGGGGTGCTCAGTCCTGCTCATGAGATCTACCACCCTGCTGAGTTTAGCTCCAGTCCTAATCTAACACACCTGTTCTAGGTAATGAGGGTCTTTAGGAGCATCTGAACATTAGAGCCAGCTGTGCTGGATCTGAACTGTCCAGGAATTTAGATCTCCAGCACCAGGACTGAGCACCTCCCTGTGTTAAGTTCTATTCACAAAGAGCCTGATTTTGAAAATCTTCTTTTAAAATGAGCACAGGCATATTAATGCTGTCTTTCACATCAGTATCTGATGCTGCGTAAATTTTTTAATCAGAAAAGATTCAGAGTCAGAGCTCATGGTTGCAGTCCAAACAAATGGCAGCAGAACAGCTCATCTTGCTCTTGGCAGAACATAAAAGCTCATCGTCGCTGTAGGAACAAACCCTAAATCTCCAAAATGGTAACTTTACAGGAGAAGGAAAAAATACTCTAAGATTGTAATGGAAGTTAATGTGACAAGATTTTTTCCAAGTAATTTTGGATCATTTCTGTTGGTTCATTCATTATAAAATGAATGGTAGCTGGAAAGGGTAACTGGAGTTTTCAAATCATGCAAAAAAGTGGAAAAACAACAAAAATGGACAGTAACGTTATACAGCAGGCAACAAGCTATAAAATTACAGATGCTAAAAAAGTAGCACTATAACTGAAAGGCTGGGAATGACGGTGAGTACTTTAGTACAACATAGCTATTGTTTATTTGTTTCTTGTTGGTTTATCTGGGTTTATCCTAGTCAGTTCATGCCTAGTGTTTTTGTAGAACACTTGTACCCTGTGTTTGTTCCTTGTACTTGCAGAGCTTAAAAGAAAAATGATTAATTCATCATCACTGCTACGCAAGGAATCAAATTTTCCTTTCCTCTTTTGTCTCCTTCCTGAGTTCCCAGAGTGTTAAAAAAAACAAAAACGCTGGATTTAGTGTGAAGGTTACACTATGTTAAAAAACAATTTTTTTTGGCCTAAAATTCATACGTGGTGTGAGTAGGCCTTTACTGTGATATATTTAGAAAATATTGTGATGTTGAATTTTATCAGTACAGCCCAGCACACCTTCCATATAAAGTACATTCTGCACTGTCTCTGCACAGCTCAGTGATCGAGCCAGTGTTGCAGTGAGTCAGTGTGGCCTTTGACTCTTCTCCCACCACATGTGGGCAGCTCCCTGCTTGCTGGCTATAGGTCAATAAGTTGCTAAGACAATGAGCCGTCGAATCGGGCGTGAGCCGGACTGGGCTGCCTGCTCCACAGGTGCAGTATCTGAGCCCCCATTGCCATGACAACCATGCAAATGGAAACTGCTGTTTGGGGAACGGTGTGAGAGAGGAGCAAGAAGAACAGGGACAGGAGAGAGAGAGAGAGAGAGAGATAGATAGATAGATAGATAGATAGATAGATAGAGAGAGATGAGTTGGAGACTGGGCCATGGTTGTTACCATTTTAACCCCCTCCTGACTAAACTGGTGAGGCTAATTTTAGCACAGGTTTTTTCTGTGACTGTGTGCGCCACTCCCCGGTGTGACGCGAGTGTTTTGTTAGTTGTGGTTTATTTCAGGGACTGTTTCTGAATGAGGTCCAGCAGGAAGCGGGTGGGATCAGGCTCAGCTCCCTGCAGTGGAGTGTCCACTTCCTGTCCATCCACCCCTCCTTACTGTACCTAAATCAGTCTTGAGCATGTGGGTCATGAATGAGCGAGGACAGTGCAGTGGATGACGACTGGGCCCAGAGGAGACGTGCTGTCGCACAGTGAGAGGGTGTGGAGCAGGCTGTATGTAGAAAATGAAAAGAATGCTCGCTTGGCTTTGGCAGCTGCGCGCATGTGGATTAGAAAGAGAACGCGTCTGTTTTCACCTGTAGAGAGCTGTTTCTGGATCAGTCATGCTTTCTTTGCACTCAAAGTTGAGTATATGGATGGCCGAGGGGGATCTCTGGTTTCAGATCAGGGCTTTAAGCTATGAAACCCAGACCACTATGAGCACTACGAGCCAGAAGGTTAATACCGTATAGTCATGGAGGTGCTGGATATACTTAAACTCGGCCCAGAGCAGGTGGGACTGGATGGAAAGACACCAAAGTCGAAAAGAAGAAGCTCAGTTTTGCCCGTTGAACCTCAATGGAGTAAGAAAAGCTAGCAGAAAGGAAATTTTATATATTTGTGCTTACCTTCAGCTCAGTTGGGCCATTTTAAAGTTAAGGAAGTGGTAAAGCCTGTATTTAACGTACCAAAGTATCCAAGAGGCTAGATGGAAAGGACATAACTTATGGTTAGTACTGTGTGATATCACGTATACTACTATACTAGTATTAGTGTGACACAACAATATTTTTAGTTTTAGGGGTATAGATAGATACAAATGTAGTTAATCCATGTACTTGAATAAATAGTTTCTACTCAGTGCTGTAATTAACATGAAGCTAATGGTGCCACATTTGTGTTTGCACACTGGGTTTAATACTAATAATGTGTTACAAAAAGCACTGATGTTTGAAGCTTATAAGACACATAAGTGTAACGTTCTTCACTTTTTATGTTGCGGTTTCACAGTGAATCATTCAGTAGATGCTTCAGTTTGAGGCCTACTACTTAATAGCGAAGACTACTAGCCTGTCTGAGTTAAGTAGCCTAGTTCTACTTGTGAAACAAGTAAGTTTAAATTAGGGATTCATCAATATCACTTGTTTATGCTTTCTGTCTGATTAATGTTTCCAATACTGCATAAGGTTCATTTTAATATTAAGATAAGTAGAACATAACAAAACATTCAAATGAAACAAACCTATGCAAGGTTTATAGTGTTTTTTATTACCAAAGAGGAAGTATTCGATATATTTGTATATACAATATAATTATATAACAGTAATGGTAACCTGATGCCATGATAGATTAGCAAAATATTGGGTTATTGAGTTGAGTTTTATCAATTTTCTCAGAATATGTTATCATTGTTTACTTGCGGCCAAGCTAACCCAGAGCGTAGCTCCTGACTGTAATATAAAGAACAGAAATACAGGGTTTAGGGTCAGCTCTTATATGGAGGTCCTAATAGCTAAGTGTTTATTATTGAGAGGGGGGGTTGCTGCATGTGAGTGTGTGTCTTAGTCATAATCCCAGGGTTAGGATTAGAACTGGCCTTCATCAGCCTCTGAGGTAATCCCAGACAAGCCCCATTTGTCACGTCCCTACACACCACTACACACACACACACTCTCTCTCTCTCTGAGGGGTGGGCAAAATTACAGTATTGTATCGTTATCATGATAAGTGATGTCACTTTTCTGAGCATGTTGTGGATATTGTCGGACTTAAAGAACACTGACCATCTACATGTTTCACTACAAAGTGAGCACAGTTAGGCCTGTTTAACTGGATTTAGTGCAGTGCAGTGCAGTTTGTAAAACATAGAATAAAAAACAGTGTACTTATTAAAGTATTTTATATGTGGCACTTCAGGCTCAATTTTAGAATCTTAGAAAGATGAAATATCATGATGCACATTGTGAAAATATGTCGTGAAAATGTTTTGATAGAATATTTTTGCCATATCACCCAACCCTACCTACAATGTTGTTTCGCATTGTATTATCGCCTTACCTATACAAGTATGTGTGTCAATATCATGATGTGTTTTATTGTGTTCATTTTGTTGTGCTGTTTTGTTAGGCTCACAGGGCCAGATGTGATCATGTAACAAGAAAGTTTGGGGACAACCATGAGAAATCTGGTTGGGAACACAGATTTATTAAGGTGGAAACAAACTGAGTGTGAAGCTTTAACACTACTCCAGTGCCTTGTGATGGTTGAGCTAGTCAGAACTGTCTGATGGACAACAAACCTATTATTAGCCAGTGTATGCATTTTCTGTTAGCGTGGCTAAAAGGTCCCCCCTCAAAAACCCAAATAAGCATGCTGATGTGTGTAGCATGTGTATAGAACATACAACATGCAGTTGCATGTTGTGCGAAGGAAAAATAGTTCCTTTAGCTAACAGTAGTCTTTTGTTGGCTAGCTTGTTTTGCGTTTGTCATTGATTATATGGGACATTGAGTGTGGATTTTGCTACATTTCAGCACCAAAAGTTTAACAAGTTGTCTCTGGACATGTATTCTCATGTTGAATCCCTGCGAAACTGTTGTTTTGCATGTTGTTAATTTCTGTGTTGGGTGAGTTCTGTATTACATAATGTGCCAAAGTGAGTGAATATCTATTTTCTTATAAACATGAGACATTGTAGACCACTGGGGCAAAGGGGGGTTGCTGTTACCATGGGGACCATATGGCTGCGCGTCGGCGTCCAGATGGTAGTAGCACGGGGTGAGGTCATACGCTCGGGACCAGGCACGTGCAGGGTGTGTGCGTATGAGATTGACGTGCGTTTAGGCTTGGCACGCTGCCGGCTGCCACTCCCAGACAAGGACAGTAGTCCACAGCAGAGCAACTTTTACATAAAGGAAGAGAGGGAGGAGGAGGAGGAGGATGAACATACTTGCTGTATTGTATTACAGAAAACCAGGTGACATTTGCAGAAAGAAAATGACAGTTATTTAGACTGAGAGAGTTCACTTTTAGCTCTCAACAGCCAAGTACATATAAAAATATGATATCAGAAATCATCCATTATCTTCTTGGAGACTTGTTGATTTTACACTCTTAAAAAGAAGGGTTCCTAATGGTTCTAGATCAATAGATCTGACATAAAGTACCAGGCAAAACTTTAGACCCTACTCATAAAAGATTTATGAAGAAAATGAAGAATATTTGCAGTTATACAGTGACCAAAACAAATATTAAAGGTCTCATATCATGGAGAGTTGTTCAGCCGTTGATGTAGTATGTAAACACAGTTTCAAAATGTTCACTCCTCAGTTCCTACAGTCCATATATGGAAACTAAGCTGCAGAAACAGCCAATTCTCTGCTCACTCATTCTGAAATCATAAGGAGTGTTTCAGCTCGGACTACTTTTTAAATGAGGCGCAGTACAGGACAGCCAATCAGAACAGAGGTCATTTACAAATTTTAGTCTTAAAGACACTGTGACAAAAACAGCCTGTTTAATTCTAAGCATTAAAGAGAGAGTGGAAAATGGTCACGTAAAAATAAATGATGACTAGTTTTGGTCAATTAAATCCACACAAAAATTATAAGCAACCTTATAACTTTCATATAAAATGAAAGAAAAATGAAATGAAAGAAAAGATTTCAAGCCCTTCATCAAAAGCCTTTTGATAACGTGAATGATGAAAAACATACACTTAATCAAGTGTACTCAAATTTTTGACCGGTACCTGACTGACATGAAGTGAGAAATGGACACATGAGCAGTTTTGTGGGTTACTAGATTACTGCAGTAATGGGATCCAGCGACAGAAGCAGTGTCAATGTCTGAAGTAGTACAGTCAGCAGCTTCCCACCAGCGGCATCAAGTGTCCATCTCTTCTGTAGCCAGCAAAAGCAGCAGGACAGTGGAAGCAATCCAGTCTGTCTCCACTACTTGCCCTGTAATTATTAATGGGACATGCACACTTGCTGTTGCTTTGTGCTGTAGGAGTCAGCAGGATAGATGCGCAATCCTTATGCAGACTTTTGTTCTGCAGAGTGAAATGGGGCAGCCTGGCGTTGTCTTCTGAGAAGGAAAACAATGCAGGATATCAGTTCTGCAATAAACAACGGTACAGCCAAAAATTTATCACTGTATAATTAAGATTACTGATGGTTTTGGTATGTATCACAGTACAGTATATGTATATTTTAATGTATTTTCTATGTATATATGTGTATGTATATACATATACATATCTATGTATATTTATGTATATTCTATGTATATTTCAAGTATGATGCTTTAGTAAACCTTTTTTGTAGATTAACAATGGCATATTTTTCTGAAGCAGCTGGCTAAGTGAGGAGGGCCTAGGCGGTGCATGAGGAAAGCTGGCTAGTCTCCCTGTTAGGCCAATGGCTAACAGCTAACCCTAAGAGACTGGCTTTCCTTCCACTCTCTTTTCCCCTGTTAACTCATTACAATCTGATGTCTGCTCTGAACTAGCTTATCTCAGGCTGTAACTTGCTACACGAGAAGCGAGGGAATCAATGTGCCCTGCACTGTTGGTACGATGCGTCATCTGCATTTATTTACATACTGGTATAACCATAATCACAAAACTAATACTTTAAAAAGAATTATCCAGTATACTGGATGAACCGGTATATCGCCCACTACTACCTGCATGTATGTTGACTTCTATCCTTAATTAACATCATTGTCAGCTTTTCAACTTTTAATGATTAACTGTTAACAGCTGAGAGGGGGAGCAGTGGAACAGTTTTCTATTTGGGGTGCATCAGTGCATTTTGACATTTGTGGGTTTTCTATCCACCTCTTTTTTGCAAATTTTGAAAATGTGGATAAAAACCTGGATGGGAAGAGCCTGTAATTTGAAAAAATGCCTAAATTGTGCAAACAAAAAGTATTTACGCTTGGTGGAGGTGGAAAAAGTTGGTTTATCGATAAAAGATAAAATGTGGAAAACGATGATGCGATGATGTGTTCAAATAAGTAATGATGTAATGGGAAATGGAAGTCAAGGGAATCTAAGTGTTAAGCAGTATGTCCTATCAGAACTGTTTGCTGCAGTGACGTTTCCAGGGGTTCAGGGGTTGGGGGTTGTTTTAAATGTAGACTAGTTAGTTTCTGTAAAAACAAATAGGAGCTTAAGTGCATGGCTTTGCCCAGTCTTTAGCTGAAATGTTTCTTGGTAAATGTAACCTGTTTTCCACGGCTTTACACTGCCAAGCAAGACTTCTGCTTTACTATGGCCAAGAATTGTCTACTTTGACAGTAAAAGGGATGTTTGACCGACACAAAATAACCAAGAACAGACTAGTGTTTTAATGTGTAAAGGTAGGTGGGAAACAAATATGAAAGCCTCAGCCCACACATATCTTGCTCAAAAGCTACTAAGTGATTCAGATAAAACCCCTGAATAACTTATTATTAACTTATGGTCAGTCACATCACATAGAGCAGGCAACTGCTTATAAAAGACAAAGAGCAGCGTTCACATGGATGTACAGGGGTACAAAATGGAACTGACAATATCGTGGTAGTTGTGGACAGCTTAGCTTAGATATCAGACTGATATCAGGTATCTGGCTGAGACTGCGGCTTCCTGGCATGGAGCATCGAAGCTGCACACTTCATTTTGAAAATGCATCAAAGATTTACATGTTTAGTGCAGAAGTAATGCGGTAATTGGACAAAATTGCAAGCTCTGGCAAATACTGCGAGGATTGGGTGAATTCTTGTGTGGATTATTTATTCAAAATATCCTGTTAATACCAAATTGAGAAAACAGTATTATGAATCGAATTGGGGTGGATTGTATGTCACATTCCTGTTGTGTATTGTGTATCCTTTTCGTACAGCACTCAAACAGCTTGTCATGCAGTGCATATTCTAATATATTTAGACTTCTCACGGAAATGGTTTAAAATCAGTGCAGAGTAGGGGTGCAGGAAAAAATCGATTCTTAGATGCATCACGATGCGAATGTGAACGATTCTGAATCGATTCACCAATGTCAAAAATCGATTTTCTCAATATTTAATTTATAACGTAATGTTGACGGAACGCAAAAGGCGGAACTTGTAAGTGCGGAAGTGCAGCACCCGGACAGTCTGTGGCGGCACATAACAAAAACACAAGTGGAAGAGCGAGAAATCAGACCGGCTCCCTCTGCATTAAAAGCCAGGTTAGATCAGGAGTCACAACCCAAATGATAGCATTTTGTCCTTTCAACAAAAATCAAACCATCTTGGGAGCCACAACATTTAATGTCCTGTATGTCTCAATATGTGCTGATGTCCTAGTATAGGCTAAACAATATAAACGAGAGTGCAGATTTACTTCACTCTGCTTTAAGCTTTAACTATAGCCGCTTTCCTCCCATCTCCACCAGAAAACTTTTCCTCAGAAGTAGATTAGTTAAATGTCTCTCAACATTCGACTGTTTTACGAGGCTGAAGTCGCTTCTCATTCTCCGGCTTCTTGTTTGAATTTACCCGTTCCACCTTAAATTCTAACTGAGGCGCCGAATGTAAATGCGGCACCATTGAAGGTGGAACGTGAGAATTTGAAAGAGAAGCTGACTTCATCTTCGCCACTTTTTACTGTTTGACAGTCTCTTGTTGCAGATTTAACGTACCAGGAAACAACTGCGCTGCTTATAAATGCGAATAACGCATCGTTGCTATGTGACCTGCAGTCTGCACGCCGGTTCTCAGTCGTTGCAAAACAGGGCTTTTGCGCTATGTTGCACACGTCCCGTAGATATTTTACTGACACAGCGATCCCCCCCCGTCTCTACAACGAGACCAAAACCGAAGTTATTAAATCACTAAAGAAAACGGGTAGAATAGCTGTAACGTGCTGCGTGGACATCCACTGCCACAGGATCTTATTTCACCATAACTGCGCATTTTATCGCAGATGAGTAGCAGCAGCTTCTCATGCTCCAAACAATAGCACTGAATGAGAGCCTTCTAGTTCACTTGCCACATCACTTCCATTTGATTTATTAAAAAAGATATTGGAAGTAAATTCATTATGGATCATTACAAATACTTTGCTTTAAAAGCACCAAGGCACTTTAAATAACAACACCGAGTCACTTAGTCACTTTAAAATGTATATTGTCTCTACATTCTGTATATATTTTGTGTATATTTTGTGTATATTTAATATATTTCAGTTGGTTTTTCTTGTATTTTTATTTTTACTTAGTTACTTTCTGTAGAGTGATTCCCTGAGCCTCACCACAAGCATTTCAATGCATAAATGTCCTGACATGTTGTGCCAAATAAACTTGAAACCTGAACTCGAAACTTGAGCTCACACAGTGAGAAAATATAAATGCTATATAGAAAAATAGATGCATTGATAATCGTTTTATAATTGCATCGCAGCCCTCTGAATCGTAATTGAATCCAATCGTGAGGTGCCTAGAGATTCCCACCCCTAGTGCAGAGTATCATGATTGCAGTGGCAAAATAATGTAACAGTAACATGAAGCAGCAGAGCCATCTGAAGGGCATAAATCAGTAAGCTATTAGCATATGACCAAGATAGTATGGAGCACATCATTTGATCGTTGCTGGAGGTGCATAGCACACATTACAGACTGCGGAACAGGCACTTCAAAGAAACTCAGACCAGACAGCATTCAGACTCAAACAATTACCGTCAGACACACAGAAGTACACAGTAAATTATGGTCCAAATTGTTTTCTCTTCATGATGACTAATTTAATCATCCTGATTTTCCCAGTGTTGGAGCTCATATTGTGCCGTAGCTGGAAAATAGCAGCCCAGCCCTTCCTCCCGGTTAATCCATTGCCCCCAGCCCAAACGATATATGACTCTGCAATAACCTTCCAATGTGATATATAGCCTCAGAGTCAATAAGCCTTACGCTCTTTCCATAACAGAAAGTTATGAGGTGTTAACCCTCTGTCAATAAGCTACCTTATACTAGCATAACACACCGCTTGGAGGTGGAGCCCTTAAGTCAATAAGTCACCACATCTACAATGATAGATCTGACCCAGTCACTGGATAGTGAATTTTAAATTTGATATCGGTAACGGAACGTTTCTGTTGCTACAGGCTGGATTTTTCATGTTTGTTAAGCAAATTCCACAATACTCTCAAGTGAAGATGAGGAATCACAAGGGTTTTTGGCCCGTTCACTTAGAGGAGTAGGCATGTTGGGTAACCCTTTTTGAAGACTTCCTACTTTGCAGGTTCTTAATGAATAATGTATTTATAAAGATTACTGATACTTTTACTTTTTATTAAGTATATTACATTGTAATGACATACACTATAAATATAATGCACATTTTGTAACTTAAAAGAGTAAGTACCCTGGTTAACTTAAAAATTTAAGTTAACAGAAGAATAATCTGTGCCTTTCCATTTGTTAATTATTTGAAGTTTAATGAACTCAAAAACATCAGCCAGGTTATTTACTTTTTTAAGTTATAAAGTTGCAAGTAAGTGTTACTCAAGTGATATTTTATCTGTGATACTTCTCTCTCAAGTGCAGGATTTTTGTGTGTATATGTGTAAGTACATTTATAAATATGGGAAATATGTGTGAAAATTATTGCTTAAGTTTAAGGGCATAAGAATCTTCTCTAGAGCTCACATATGAGTTTTTTACTAGGCCTCTGCCTTACAGTTCCATTACCTGAGAAGGATGCTTCATAACAGTGTAAAATGTGTCAAAAGGAACAATTGTCAATCTTATTAAACACTCTTTATGTCACTATAATATCATTTACTTGATAAAATCATGTGATTACTGGTAAAATGTTCATACATATTCAAGTTTGGATTTATAACTCCTACTTATTAAGTGCTTATGCATGTGTTATGTGCCAGAGACACAAGTCCACACACAGAAATTGGAATTTGTGTATATTTCTGTCTGCTGTCTCTAGAGAGTTTTACCCTGGCACTGAGAAAATGCCTGACAGGAAGAGAGAGAGAGACGGAGAGAGAGACGGAGAGAGAGACGGAGAGAGAGAAAGAGAGAGAGAGAGAGAGAGAGAGAGAGAGAGAGAGAGACAGAGAGAGTATTACACAGTATTAAGTATTAATGCAAGCTGTAAAAAGACAGAAGTGAGCTGTAATGTTTTGACTTGACTGTCATTCTTGTCGCCATGCACATTTTACTGGAACAGCCCTTCCACTTGGTGTTATTCCCAGAATGCCATGTTCCAGAGAAAGTAGAAAGTAGAGGAAGTGCATGTAGGCCCTGTGCAACTCTAATCCTGAGGACAATGTTCAAAATCTCTGCACAGTCTGTGCCCTTGGGCCTCAGACGACCAATTGCTGACATTGTTATTGTTGCTTTATTTTTCTACATTTCTGGTATCCTCTGTGTTTCCATGATTCCTCCATAGCTTGCTCAGGATTTTCCATGACTGCCCTTTTTTGCTTTAACAATACAAACCATGTTGTGTCCTCGGCTCAGTCTTCTCGTTTAACCGATAGAAGTCAAGTAGTTATCACCAGCAGTAATAAAAGCATTGTGTAATATGATATTAATTATTTCTCACTTGTAGTTCACTGAAAAATCTGGAGAAATTCTCTCAAAAGTGCAGATTGTCAATACCACATTTACACATGTAAGTAGAAGAGGATATAATTTATCATAGCCCTCTCATTCAAATACAGCTTTTTAATGGCAGCTTCCACTGATGGCTTTCTTGATAAAAGTTATTTCCAGCTACTGCTGTGCTGTGAATTTGTTTATCACCAAAGTACATCACGTCTGAAGTATCATTTACAAGCAAAACATACCTGATGGCAGCAATATCAGTAATATTAACAGTGGAGGACGAGTTCTGCAGACTACACTGGACAGTGTATGAGAGAGAACTATGATGCAGCAACAACCAGCAATCTAACGAAACCAATAACAGAGCCTTGAGAGTGTGAGAGCTGTATGAACAAAAACAAGAGTGAGAATCTACAACCAAAGCCACTATTCGTCTCACTGAACGTCCATGATGAAAATTGGGAGCTGTGTTAAAGTTAAAATTATTGATCGTAATAAATACATTCTGTTGAAGTTTTTTGTCCAGTCATGTAGCTATAGCACAATGCAGTGCTTTTTGAATGAAAGAAAAAAATCTTTCTTCATGGTCACACCCTAGTAATTATGCCATTACATCCAAATAGTAAAACACAACAGTTGTAATAACTCATAATAACTCATAATAACCTAGAGCTCTGAACCTGTCATGGTTAAGTGCACTGTTTTGATAGTTAATGGAGCCGGTTGTTGTGTACAGTGCTTTGTACCTTTTAAGAATTTTCAGGGATTCCACAGGCGTCCTTTGTTCATGTGTTCCACTTGATCTTGCTCAGTGTTTCCCTCACGAGAGCAGCTGCATGAAGCTCGTCTGAGAGGGTTCTAACGGTAATTGAAGTCTTCTGCCGCTCCAGACTGGAGTAATTTGATAAGAGCTTCAGTAATGTTGTTATGACTCTCGGACTCAGAAGGTGTGTTTGTGTGTGTGTGTGTGTGTGTGTCTGTTTGGGAAGGGGTTTCTGAGCATATCCTGTAACATCTTTTGACTTGCTGTCTTCTCGTATCCTCCCCAATTGCGTTAGTGTGAGGTTGCCGGGGAAACACAGTGAATATGAGTGGGTTCAGTGATTAGTCATATACTGTGACTATATGACGTCCAGCTGAGGTGATTGATGGTGCTGAGAGAGAGAAAAAGAGGAGATACGGAGAGGATCTGTCTCGCACTGAATGCTGTGTGTGTGTGTGTGTGTGTGTGTGTGTGTAAAAGGGTAGTCTCTTCATCAGCTGTAAGTGCTCGATGCATTACCCTCTGATCTCTCAGCTATACATCAGATCGCTACACTAATTAATGTGATGTTTAGATTGTTTACAACATATGATGTGAACACACATGCCATCATGAGCAAGATCACCCTTTTAATTTATGTTAGGGTAATGATGAAAATCTTTGCCTGAAAATCCATAAGAATCCTTGGCCAAAACAAAAATCAAAATCAAAACTCAAAATTCAGGACACATTGAAAAAAAAACGAAAAAAGCTCATAATAAATAGAAACAACGTACATAATTAAGCTTCCTAAAACTCTAACATTACATAGGCTACAGTTTGTCAACAAAGAATAGATGGTCATCCAAGACAATAAATACCTGTTTTTTATCTGTATTGGTGCTCACAGGGACTTTTTTTTCTGCATCTGTTGTTTTGCTGTATTCTGTGTATCGAGCAGGATGTTGTGTTTGTGAATGGTATCAAACCAATAGTGGGTAAGTTCTTAGGTGTTGTGTCCCCCTTTAGATAACTTATCTAATGTTCCTTGTAGATTAAATAGTTCTCTTTTCACAATGTTCACTGCTGCCAACGTGTTCACTGTTGATCTTTTGCTGCTCAAACAGTTTGAATGCATCTGTGCTGACCATCACAGGGAAGTGGGACAAAATAGCATTTTTAATCACTATTTCTCATTTTCCTCACTTTTATGTAGTATTAGGTTTTTGGTCAAAATGTTCAGCTGTTTATCTCTTTTTTGTAAAAGGGCAAAAATGTTTTATGGTAGTCAAAATTTCTGTTCTTCTCTAATATATGGAGTTTCCCAAGTTATCAAAGTTATTAATCAAAAACAGGACACAACCAAAATCACAATAGTATCTACCCAAAACATGTATGCAAATCGACTCATATCAACAATATGTTTAGACACTAGATGGAGGGTGAAAACATTTCATTGCTGTTATAGCAAAACCTTGCATCTATGAAAAAAAGTAATTAAGTAGGAGAGGTAAAGTCAATGTTAATGTCAGGAGCTTTTATTCCCAGCAATTTTGGACGACCATAAAAAGTTCTCCCAATGTAAAGAACAGTTGATGCTTTCAAATAATGTAAAAAAATGGAAAAAGGAAAACAATTTGAATCTCTAAGATGCAGTTAAACAGACTTTCACATCTTAAAAACATACATAGAATACCGCAAAAACAGGAATGTTACAGATAAATGTGTGAACCGATTCTAATATGCCCTGTGCAACTTCACAGGGTTCACATAATTAAAGCTAGATGTGGGGATGCACAATGGTATCATAATCATATTGCCGTTCACAGATTTGCTTTAAAAAAACGTATTGGCATCAGACAGAAGTTTATATTTGACTGATATATCAAAGCAATATTTGATTTGTACTACAGAAGAGCACAAGGTTTAGGTGACACTGAGTTATTGTGCTAAAATATCTTCATTTTATTCATTTTACTGCATTTGTAACCCTATAGCAATAAATGTCATATTTCTCTGTGATGCTAATCCAGGCAGATTTAGTTCCAACTTCGACATTTTATAAATGTTCATGTATGGGAATCAGCAGATATGAACACAGAAAATATTGGATACTGGCTTCAGCTCACAATAGAACAGAATCAAATCTTTCAGTGTCTGGTTTAGGATATTTACATGTACCCTGTATAAGCAGTTATAAAATAACTAACAGTGATATGGCAAGAGATTCCACACTTTTGAACGACTGTACAGAGTTTTTTCTTTCTTCACAAAGCATAAACCACTACTCTGTGGTCAAAACAGCATTCTGTCTGTTTCTCTCTCTCTCTCTCTCTCTCTCTCTCTCTCTCTCTCTTTCTTTCTTTCTCTCTCTCTCTCTCTCTCTCTTTCTCTCTCCCTCTCTTCCTCTCTCAGCCCATGCAGAATGGGTGGACCCCCAGCCTCCCCTCTCTCCCTCAGGCCAGCCCCGTCTCTGACCTGCCTGTCTGGCCGGCTGGCTCCCGCCTCCCCCCTCACCCGCGCTGGCTATCCAGCAGGCCGGGCCGCCTCCCTCCAGCCCCTGAGCAGCTTTAATAACACGCACTGCTCTGCTCTCTGCGGGGGTCCGGCCTTTCAGTCTAATGGAGGGAGACAGGCAGGCAGACCCAGACTCCTGCTATGTGCAGAGCATACGATAGAAGAGACATTAAGACTAACTAACTAAGTCATACTAACACACAGAGCTGTGCTGGCAGACACACAGTACTGTTCAAAAGTTTGGAATCACAGTTAAACTAGTTCTGCTGCACATCATTCTAATGTGATTCTAGTGCTCGATGTCATAAGTTACAAATACTTAGTAGAAAACTGTAGAAAATTTGAATTTTAGATGTGTCTAGAATAGTGACCAGACCTGTAGATGATTCAGTAAGATGATTCCATAGATGCATAACACCAAGAATAAAGTTGTTATAATAATATATCCAGAATGCCTTGTATGACAGAAATGGTAATTAAATCTCAGTTACCTGACAAGAAATTAAAAGAAAAAATACACAATTGCAGTAAATTATTTGTCATTTAAAATAATAAACATTTTACATATTGAATACCATGTCTGAAAAAGTGTTTTGTTGTCTAGTTAAAATGTTTAAATCTACATTTTGTATATAAAAGAACAAAAATGATTAATATGTCAAGTGATTTCAAACTGTATAGTGATATTGAATTAGAGCTTGAAACATCTGTGCAAATCAGTCAAGACCTGACTGTTTCCATCAAGGTTAGGAGGGGTTTGGTTATCATTTTTTAAAGTATTTGTTGGGCTCAGGTTGGCTTTCATTTATGTTTTTGGGTCCGTCATAGATGGACGTTATTACATAATTATCTCACAGCTAATAATAAACATGATGTCATAGCATAATTAAGCAGGACGCTTTGTGCTAAATAGTCACTATGATCTTTGGATTTAAAAAAAAGACTAAAAAAATCAGTTATAGCTGTAAAGAAATTGGAAACTGGTTATTTGAAAATACAGATACAGTTCCAAGTTTATCATAGTATTTGTATTTGAAAAGAGTATGGTCACAGAACCCCTGAGACTGTCAGGACACGCACAGCTGATAATGTGTTTCATGTTAAACAAAATGGCGACATATAAGCGGAGCTGAAAAACTAACTTTACAGGAGAAGGAAAAACATTCTGAAATTTCAATGCTTAATGTAAAGAGATTTTATCCTAGGTGATTCTGGAGCATTTCTCTTGGTCCATTCATTATTAAATTTTTACACAATGTAAAGGACAGCAATCGTGTTCAAATGAAAGAGATAATTAAAATGGACAAAAACAAAGTTACATTTTTTTTTAACTGTGACAATGTGGAACTATTTAAAACAAACAGTTGAAAAATGTATACAGTGTAACTTGTGCAGCTTATTTTTCAGTAGGTCAACTGGCAGCACGTTAAATAACATACAAACAACACAAAGATAAATCACTAAATTACAGTGTTGGGGTAGTTTGTCAAAAAAGTAGTCCATTCCAAATTATTAGTTATTACTCTCAAACTGTATTGGAATTACTTTAGTCATCTCACTAATGAGGTGTTTGCACTGTGCTGCTCATATTCACAGTCAGAGTCACACAGTCAGCTGTTACACACACAGATAACATACAGGCATGAATAGTCTATGTTCTAAATACAGTATTGCTATGTTAGAGACATATGAGTAATATAGGTAATGTAATTCTTATTAAGTCAGTCACTGTAATGTGAGGACAAGAATTACAGAATGTGTTAGACTACAAAAAGGGTTCTGTTTAGTACAGAAAATGAGTTCCTTGGCTCATGAAAATAGTATAACCCTTTTTAGATGCTCTATAGAACTATTTAAAAGGGTTCTTTGAAGAACCAGATTCAACTGGCTTTCCATTGTAAGGAAGAATGATTTGACCAGGCAAAGAACCATTTGAACTTCTATATAGAACTATTGCCTTTACTAAAGAACCTTTGAAGAACCATTTTTAAGAGTGTACTTCATTACTTCATTAGTGTAATGCGTTACTTTATACCACATTACCCCCAACACTGCTAAATCAAGTCAAACAACCAGGTACAGATCTCTTAAGCATACGCATAGAGACTAACAATAATCAAATATTAAACTTGCACTCTTTTTTGTGCTTTTTTAAATATGTATATTTAAAATGGTTAAAATGTCCATCCCTAGACAGAATTGTAGTCTTGTAGTCATGCTGAGATTTGGATTACGGAAAGCTGTAATATGAATGGTCTACAGTGTTGTGCTGTGGGTCACTAGGAGCAGGATTAAGACTGGTCTACATCATTCAAACGCCACATACAAACATAGTTGCAAACATGTCAAAGTAAACACACATGTGCACACAAACACAGCTACACACTCGCCTCTATTGTCCTTGCTAGAATCATTGCGTCAGACTGGGCGTCTGCTGATGAGAATGTGTCATTTCTCATTAGTGCTGGGTTCAGGGGTCAGGGTGCGGCTGAGTAAGGCTACCCTTCACCCACCACCTCCACCCCCTGCTATCCGGCAGCCTCCCGGAGCACTGTGATAATGAATTAGACGTGAAGAGCTCAGTGTAATAATCTAGGGCTGGCCCCTCCGTGGGTCTGCCTGGGCATGTGGTCAAACAGCCTAATTAATCTGATTCCCCCTCATCAGCTGTTTAGAAAGGGCCACTCATTGGGCAGTATGTGGAATATGATGACGCAGATGGTTGGAAATCGTGCTGAGAAGGCGCAAAGTCTTGGACGTAAGCTGGTGGGTGAAGGTGCTTTGAGAATGGTCATATGCTCGAAACAGCGCAGTTAAAAAACGGGCTTTGTAAAAACAAACACACGCACATTTATATAAAAGAAGAGGCATTGTTGCTCCTTCAGTTCAGCTCTTGATGTGAGTGTCTCCTTATTTAATTCAGTAGACTTCAGCTGCCCAAGCTTGTTAAAATAAATTTCCAGTTTTGTTAATCTTTATTTCGCCTCATAGTTATTGTCTTGCCACGGTATATTATGTTTAAACTCACATAGTCCAAGACTATGATGACTAATACAGGAGGATAATGTTCTGAACAGCCATCTTCTTGTAGACATTGGTGTTATGCCGGTGTAAAGAAGTGATTAACAGCAGGCAGAATTGTGTTTTTCAAGGCAGCAGGCGTCTTTTGAATAGAACAGAAAAAAACGAGGCAAAACACAGGTGATTTGCTGTTGTATATGAGCTGATTTGATTTAGCTGTTAGATTTCAGTCTGATTATCTGGAGACACATTTGACTGCCAAGTGTAAATGCATGCAGTTAAAATCCTGTCAGGTTACAATTCAGATACACGTCACATGAAATGACCAGGTGTGAACAGAGTATTGGGGCTAGAAAGATGCTGGTGCTCACTGTATCAAACTGAGTGATGGCTATGAAAGTGGACAAATAAATTGCTCATTTTTTCCTCACGTACAAAGGACTGTTGCGTATCATGTACAGCAAACTGGATCTGTAGCATGTTCGGCCTCTGGCCTGAAATACTTTCATGCCATGACATTTACGTTTTTCTTCCAAAGCAGCTGCCCATGTTCACTGCTCTCCGATGCCTTCACCATTAGCTTAGTGATTACAAAACTGTGCATGCGCGTTCATTTCAGATAAAGGGTCAAATAACTAAAGTTGTTCCACCAGTTTTATTTTCATAGTCTGTAACTACCTGGAATGTAATCAGTGAGTTTGATAGTAGAAAAGCAATGTTTCAAACTGATATTTTATGATTTTCTTTTTTTTTTGACTATAGAAGAGTGGAGCATTCAGGTGACGCTGGGCTACTCGGCAAAAAATCTACATTAATTAATTTTATTGCATTTTTAAGCTTCTACAAATATTATATATCCTTGTCATGCTAATCCAGATATATGTAGTCCTAATTTCTGCATTTTATAAATATTTATATATTGGCATCAGCAGATATTGACATAAAAAATGTTGGATATTGACATAATTTCTGCATCTGCGCCTCCTTAGATAATACACGTTACAGTGGAAAAAATGACGTTAGTATTAGGTAAAACTACATTAGGACAAATTGATCTTTTTCTTTTTTTATATACAAAAGCATCCTGCGCATCAATCCGTGATCTGAAAAATCCAGTCCTAGTTTTACTTTGAGCCAAGTGAGTGTCACATCAGGGTGCTCATTAAGCACATTAAGAAAATGTTGTTTGAAATATGACCACATTTTGTTTGTTATTGTTGTCATGACTACGGCTTTGTTGCTGTCTCTGTGTGAGTGGACACGGTCCTAGACAAACTGAGTATTGAACTTTGAAAATATAAAGTCAAAAGTCTTAGTCACCTGAGAAAATCAGATTAAAAAAAAGCCATTTTCTGGACAATAAGTGTTTATTTGCTCAGAAAAACACGAATGTTAGAATAAGTACAAATAATATTAATACAGTAAGTTGTGATTTATGTGTGTCAATGTTTTATATAACCTTTTCCAAACTTTTCCTCATGGCAGCACAGTATAAATTATAGCGATCATTCAATATGTGGATTGGCTAATCAGTGGTTCATTAAATTAAATCAAGTGTGCTGCTGATGGAATTGAATAAATCCATGTGATGGCTGGAGGCGTCCAGGAGAAATCTGGAACTTTGTTCTTCAAACTAGCTCAACTGCTTTTTGCAAAATAAGAAATTCTTGTTACATTTTACTGTATTTATGTCTATTTACATCTATTCTAATGATATACATTGTTTTACAAGCAAAAACTCATATTTATACAAGATAAATAGCTTCAAACAATGTGCTTCGGTGTCTGAGACTTTTATGCACAATACCGTATGTAATTTTAAACATGAAAAATATAGATATGTAATTTCTACTATATTTTAACTGTTAATTGTGTACCATTTTATCAATTGCTTAAACTTACTTGGCATCCTAGCATTAGTGTTTGGTGCCAGTGACGTCTATAACAGTAATCCATTTTTATCAATAATCATGGCAGCAACAACCCACACACAGACACATGCGTGCGCGCACACACACACACACACACACTCACACACACACTCACACACACACACAAATTGTTAGTTAGTCATCTAGGTGAAGGTGTTGATGACTTCCTGTTTCTCTTCCTCATCACAGCATGCCTGTTCTCCCTCTCTCTGAGGGCCTGCCGTCTCCTCCTCAGTGCCCACCACCTCACACTAAAAGAAGCTCCTGAGGCCTCTGTTCTGTTACCTGTGTAACAGCAGTGCTTTTCCGGGTGTTCAGACTCTAAATCGCCGTGACAGAGGCTTTGATTAATCTGCCTCGCGTGTAATCTGATTCTGTCTGCTGACCTCTGTCCTTTTTACAAGTGACTGAGACAGATTTATTGCAATCGCTTTTTATTTTCATCCATCCATCCTTGCGTCCGCCCCACCATTATCGTGATTGAGTCCGTTCTGTTCCTTTGTGCTGGTGCTTCCTCGTGACCTTATCATGGCACATTAACACTGTCGCCGGTTGGCATCTCTGTCAGCCGTTTTCATAGAAAAATGAAATTAATAGATTCTGCTTTGCCATGATGAACAGAGAGGGAAGTGTTCTGGGCTGATGCAGGTCAGTGGATATGAGACGGTTTCAGGTGAATACACTCTGAGGGAATCGTAGCGTGTGCATGGTTGTGCAGGATTCTCAAGGTTTGGGTGAAAAGTAACATATAGCGGTCGACAAGTAAACAATTTTACTTTTTTTAGGCATCCTCTCATAAAATCTCACTGCAATTTAAAGTCAACATGTAAATTAAAAAAAAATTGTTTCTTATTAGTTTCTCAGATGAAAGATGAATGCAAGGCTGGCAGTGACTAATATCAGACCTAGTGGCAGTGGTAGGAGTTGACACAAGGAGCGCTGTGTTTCACATGACTTGTCTCTGTAATTTAAAGTCTTTTGTATATGAGATTATATCTTTTGTGTACAATATTGCAGATGCCGATACTGTTGCTCAGAAATATCTGAATATCTGCTGTCCAGCGTATCAGTTGACCTCATGCTGAGTGTGAACAGCTAAAATTTAATATCAAGATGTACAGTCGTATGCAAAAGTTTGGCCACCCCACTATGTTCATGCACTAGTGAACATAAGTGAACATGGCCTCGTCGTTACTGTTTATTTGTGGAATTTAATGTACTGCAAAAAAAGACATTGTCAAAAGTTATGGCACATTTTATATTTTATGTTTTTTTTTATTTATGAAGTTATAGTTAAAGTAAGCTCTTTATTGTTTAAAAATGTTTTGGTGTTCACAGAAAACAAATTGATTAAACATCTTGAAATACCTTCTGGGGTCTAGTTTATAGTATTTCATTCTACATTGTATATTACAAAAATTATAAAAGTGTAATAAAAGAACAGCAATTAATATGACAACCAAACTTTTGACCACTAGTGTACATTGCTATACATTTTTTTGTCTATTAATATTACTCAAACTAAGCACTAGTTTGACCACTGGTATGATATTATGCTGTTTTTTTTATCTATATGACCTATATCTCTTTCTCTCTTTCTCTCTCAGATGAGGATGAACCTGTGGTCTTTCCCACTAACTCTCTGCAGAGGAGAAAGAAGGGTCTTGCAGGCCTGCGTCCTTCACAGCAGAAGAACAAGCCGGCCCTACTGATCGGTCTGCCCTCAGGATTTCCGACAGATCTCCTCCATCATTGACGTGGACATCCTGCCCGAGACGCACCGCCGTGTGCGCCTGCACAAGCACGGCACCCACAAGCCCCTGGGCTTTTACATTCGCGATGGTGTCAGTGTGCGGGTGACGCCGCAGGGCGTGGAGAAGGTCCCGGGCGTCTTCATCTCGCGCCTGGTGAGGGGCGGCCTGGCTGAGAGCACAGGTCTGCTGGGGGTCAACGACGAGATCCTGGAGGTGAATGGTATTGATGTTGCTGGCAAGTCATTGGACCAGGTGACGGACATGATGGTGGCCAACAGCCACAACCTGATCGTGACGGTCAAGCCGGCTAACCAGCGCAACAACGTAGTGCACCGTGGGAGCAAAGCCTCCGCTGGCAATGGCTCAGCCGGTTCTGGAGGCTCTGCCCTCTCCCAGGACTCCGCTCACAGCCCCGCCTCCCAAACTGTCAGCCAGTGCAGTAACAGCAACAGCGTGGCGGAAGGAGACAGCGACGACGATGACACTGACCTCATCATTGAGAGCGACAACCTGCCCTCCTACACGCCCCACCGTTCACTGGCCAATGGGAACATCCATGGCAACACTCTGTCATCGGGGGCGTTCGGGCACAGGCCCCTCCCCCAGAGTGTCTCGCTGCCCAGCAGCAGCTCTCTGTCAGACAGTAAGGCCTCCCTGAGCTCGTTGACCACACCCACGCACAACGGCAGTCCCACAAAGACGAGCAGCAGCCAGGAGAGTATGAGGGAGGATGGCAACTTCATCACGTTGTGAAACGGCCCTTCGCTCACATAGAGCGTATCAGCAATGTCGTAAGAAAGCCTTGTATCTCCAAAACGGTACCTTCAGGAGAAAATAGAAAAGTTCTCAACATCCGTCAACATAACTCAAACGTGAAAGTTTCTATTGAGTCATTCATCATGAAAGGTTTCCACAATATAAAGGGCAGCTGGAGTTTTCAAATGGTGTAAAAAAATAATAATAAAATAAATAAAAAAGAAAAAAGTTACAAAGTTTTCTTATGACAGCAGTGATATGGGACCCACACGTATGAAGTCTTTATGCACAAGTAGAATAAAAAAATGAAGGCAAAATAGACTGTTGAAAGTGCTGTACCTGTCACAAAACATCAAGAAGATGTTGATCTCCCAGAGGACTGTTGAAGATTGAAAGTGGGGGCTTCACAGTGGAGTTGGTTTGTGGAAGTGCAGCCAGGGAATACACATGTGCTCGTCTCCTCATGGAAGTGCCTTACGGCTCTCCATTCATCGCGCCTTATGTTTTTCTTTTTTTTTTTCTTTTTTTTTTCTGCCAGCCTCATTTGATCTTGTACTTGGACAAAAACAAGGTCATCTCATACAGCAAGAAGCTTGGACACTGTGTCGGAACAGATGAAAGAACACAATAACAAACACACATCCTCACCGAGTGTGTTCAACACAAATGGAATTGCGATGCCTGCTCAGATCAATATCTGCACTCTAGCTTAGATGAACTCTCTGTAGTGCCACTGTCTTTTCTTGGAACGCAGAGCCTCTGCAGTTTATGTGACACTTCCTGCATGTCAAAACTGGCATAGTAGCATTTAGTGAAGATGATAACGATGATGATGATCAAGAATAGAATAATGCAAGATTATTGGAACTGTCCTGATCAATGATGATTGTTATGCAGCTGTTCTGTGATATGTGCTTTCGTACAAAGGGCTTCAGGAGTTAATGAGACACCATGTCATGTTCACACATATCAGTTTCTGTGGGTTCTAGCCCTGGCTGCAGTACTTCTAAAATCTCCTCCACAGTGTTTCTTACTATTCACCATCCATAAAGTCTTACACTGAAAAAAACAGTATGCTGACTTTACTTGATTCAAATTTGTACATCGGTGCTACATGAATAATATATATTACATCAGCTCAGTTCTTGCCATAAGTGAGTAAATTGAAATAAAAAATTGTGTTGATGTAATATATTTTATTTATATGGCACAGATGTACAAGTTTGAATCAAGTAAAAATGCTGCATTTTTCTCAGTGTACTCTGCAACATGCCTTTATTGGAATAATGTGTTGTGTTGTCTTGCTTGTCGCAGTTGACCTCATAGCATAAAGAGCAACTGTTGCCAGGATAGACAAGCTTTACAGGATGCTGGCAGAAATTCCATTCAAGCTAAAGACAAAATAAAAATACATACATTTAGGGTACATTATTAATTTCGGATTACATTCATTTTTACTGCCCTGCGAGGGACTTTCGACCTGTCCAGGGTGTTTCCTGCCTTCTACCCAATGACCGCTGGGATAGGCTCCAGCACCCCCTGCGACCCAGAAGGATAAGCAGCTTAGAAAATGTGTGTGTGATTTATTTTTAACTGTGAAAGGTAACACTGTTAAGGTAGAACGTTTTTGTTGTGTAATTGAACTAATGATAGCGATTCAGTTAACTACAACAACACAATCTATCTTGTTAGCATAGCATTTCAAACAGGCATGCATGATGATACTGGAATCATATCAGTATCAGCATGTGTCCTTTAAAACTAAACGTTGGATTCAGAAAGATGTTTGACCCATACGTCATGTTAAGCGTGTGTGTGTGTGTATGTGGGTGTGTGTGTGTGTGTGTGTGTGTGTGTATGTATGTATGTAGTGTATATATGTATGTGTATATATATATATATATATATATATATATGTATATATATATATATAGCAAATGTTCTTTAAAGCTTGTCCAACCTAGCAACAGTTGCTAAGAAGGCTCCTTTGTGGGCGGAGCATAGCTGGTTCAATTCAGCCTTGTAGAACCTGCCTGTGTCATGTAGTCATCATGACAGTGCACTTACATATTCCCAGATGTTGCCTACCGTCTCCTGAGCTGCAGCCAAAACAAAAGAAGTCATTATTTACTGGCATGACGTTAGAACAGTAGAGTCCTCTATCAGCTCCTGCTATCGAATTCCATTCATTCACATGTCACTTTTTGCACAGCGTTCACTGACACTGTGGGCCTGTTTGTGTTTGTGTTCGCTGTAACTCAGCGCTCTGTCTCTTTTCATTCGGGCGAAGGGTGTAAAGCCTTTGACAAAGCATCAGCCTTCGCCTCAAACGCATTTTTAATCAGCGTGCCTCAGTCTCTACCCTTCTTCACACTCCTTTCTGCTTTCACTCGCCTCAAGCTTCTGAACACTAGGAACCAGGGGATGGACAGCTTTTGAAGCTGGCCGTCCATATTTGCCCGCCTGGGGTTGTTATTCACTCTCACCAGAAATGTATCAATAATAGATGTTTGGCTAGTGCTGAGACATGGCTGGAAGGTGAAGAGGTGTTGCTTCAGGGGGTCGTGACCTCTGGTGGACCTCAGCTGTCTGCACGCTGTCCCATGTGCTCTGTGTTTGTGTGCGAGGGAGAGGGGAGAAAAAAGGAAATTCCTCTCATGTTTTGAAAAGGCCAAAATTCTGCACAACCGAGACCTTGTTCATACAGTCTGCTCCTGATGAGGAGAGCCGTGAGCCTGTGTGTGTGTGTGTGTCTGTCTGTCTGAAGACAAGGTCTTTTTTGTAAGAGATGCTTTAGTCAGAGTTTAAACAGGGCATTGTGAGAGACGACTTTATTTTAAAGATGACAGAATAAATAGGATAAAAAATAAATTCAGGGCTGTTTCTGAACATTTGGGGGCCTTAAAGAGGAACTCCACCGAATTTTCAAAATGTCTGCATGATTAAATAGTTGTTGTTGATTTAAACAAAGTCATTCAGACTGGTTTGGTGTGAGATGCTCCATTCTAGAAAAACTTGACGAGTCAGAATTTTTCACAGTGGTGGTGAATGGAACCAGACGTCTAAAGTGTTTTAATAAGGTTTTTACATGAAATGGTACTGAATATGTTGCCTCTTGCCTGTGACATTGTTTTACAATAGTTTTAAGAAGATTTTGGACTAAAATATATTTTCAAATCATTTAAATTAATTGTGGAGAGCTACATGCAATGTAGTCCCTAAAGAAAACTAAGTTTTTCAGATTTTCCACTATTTTACCATCATCACATTTAAAAGCTTGATACATGAAGGTTCATTGGTGAATTTGTATATTAATAAAATGGCTATATTTGTGTTATAGACATCATGACTCCTGGTTCCTATCACCACCACTGTAAAAGAAATCTGAGTCTCTACAATGAATCATTTCACCTCAAACTACTCTGAATTTTTAGACAGAAAATTTGGGAAAAAAAACACTGCAGAAGTTCAGAAACCTATATGACATCTACATACGGCTCTGTGACAACTGACATACACCTACAGTGCTCAAAAATAGCCTTGGGACACTCTCTGAATAGAGTTTATGTCTTGTTTGTTTGTAACTTTCCAAGCTAAAGTTATGATTTATTCATTTGTATTCATTAGAAACATTAAAAACTAGCAATAACAACCAGGTTTACTATCATAACCTCATGTGGATCCAAGTAATTCATTGAAAACTCATGTAGGGCAAGTAAAAGTATTCGAACATTAGTGGGACAGACATTAGTGTCTCTTTCCTTTATGTGGGTTACAATTCAGTATTTTATGTGGTTAATAGTTAGTTGCATTACTCTTTTGAATGACAACTTGAAGTGTTCCAGGTGTGAAGTGCGTGAGTTTGCACAACCAGCCAGGCCTGTTGGGTTTTCTTTTTGTTGATGGCCAGACTGTGGCAGGTTTTGAACACTTCCTGTCTTTTTCACAACTTCAGTACATTTTCATGCTTGATTTTGGAATTTACAGTGTAGCTGTGCTCTTTCTCACATTTTGAGAACCAATTTTAACCGAGACTATATTTTTTGACAGATTAAGATATTTGGCAATTTAACTCAGCGTTCAAGTTTTTTGTCTTTCAGTATGTTATTGAAATTGAGTCACATGTGTTTGATGGTGGCTTTCCAGGAGGAACACTGAACATTTTTTGCGTGTAAAATAGGGGGTTAGGTGAAAGTTTTCTTGTTTGCTTTTGTGCGTTTGGACCCAAAGTATTTATTAATGAGTTATAATATAGCTGAAATTATGTAATTAAGTAAATTAAGTACAATTTCCATGACGCTTTAACAAATCCAATAATTCTAAAAAGACAAATGATGATAGAGGTGTCCCAAGACTACGCTGAGCACTGTATACAGACATTTGGAAAGGCTTATTTCAATAAGTGGCAGCTGTCAGAACACGTGCTGAGGTGAAATGACCCTAAATGGACAAAAGGGACCCTTTATGATGACTGATGCTTGGTCAGAATAAACCTTTATTAATGTTTATGTAGGTTTATGTCAGTTATCATGAAAGGCTTATGTAGGTGTCATGTAGCCTTACGAATGCCTTCAGTGAATTGTTACTGTGACATCTCACTTGGGGGCCAACACTACTTAACAGGCTGTGTATTTATAACTCATAGATAGTAAATGAAAAACACACAAAAAATGAAATAAGATTAGCGTGATAGATACAAACAGTTAAAAAACCATTTGCATATCCACAGGATCCACAGGGCTCCTTGTGGCAGCAGCTGCATGTACATCTATTAGCAAGAAACGGCCCTGAATAAATACGATATCTGACAATGAAGGAGAAACTTAATGAAAAGGCTGCATAGTGGATAAAGATGTAATTGAACATGTAGTAAAATGTTTTGTTTCTGCTATTCCTCATCCTACTAACTGCCATGTAAAACGTAAAGAATGATTAAGATAACTCAGTTAAACAACTGGAAATTGGCTAAACATTTTCAAACATTTGCTTAAATGTTTTGACTTTTCATGAACCTTATAAACTGGTGCGTGAAGGTTTCACATGGTTTAGAAAATGTTGCAGAGTGTCGAGCAAAAACAGGCAGTAACTCAGACGTTTGTGGATGGGTATGTTCCTTGAAGGTGCAGTTTCATTTGCGGAGCCTTATCTATTTCCACTTCATCAACACTTCGTGTTTAGTTCCAGTTTGTCACATTTAAAGTTAATTTAACTTTGCCTTCCAGCAGTGTACGGCTGCAGAATTGGGTTCATTTTGATACCCAGACACAATGTGTGCAAACTGAACAGCAGTGACTCACTGGTTCAGCTGCAGCGTACAATAAAAGATGAACACGGTCGAAGTTAAATGAGCTCAGGAGGTCTGGAGCAGCTGTAAAGGAAATTTAGGGAGTAAGAGCTTTATCATTCGGGTCTGCTTATGATATTTAAGGGGTTATATTCTCATACTTAGGAAGAAACTGTTGCAATGCACTGGTTAGTATTTTAAAACGACATTAAAAAGATATTCATAACCCTCTCTGCTCAATCAGTATCTCCATCTACAGCTATTAACCGCACACAGATAGGAACAACTACAGCAATCACCACTACAGAACTACCATGTGTACTGAACATCTTTTTTATGTATGTGTATGTATATATACAAATATGAGATAATGGACACTTTTGTAAACTGGGAGCCCTTTTTATTAAAAGAGCATTTTATATATGTGTAAAATATGGAAAGTATTTTTCTTATTCTTGTACTTTTGTATGTATATTAGAATCCAGGAGAGGACGTTTCTATTTCCTTTTTGCGTATGAGAAACCAATCTGAAATCTGCAAAAGCCTGTGGTTTTATTCTAATCAGATGGGGAAAGGTGTATAATACTGTGAATGCTATATGCTGATTCTAAAATGTTCTATGGAGATAATAAAAGTATTTAAAATGAGGACATATTTACTGTCTGATCTCTGCTTCATCAGAATTCACTCATTCAGTCTCATTCGTCAGTCACTGTGGGGTTTACCTAAATATAAAGTGAACGGTAATGTTGTGAGGGTACGATAAAGGCTGTATGATACAAAAATGATACACAAATGACAGGCGGAGTGACCCCAACACACACACAGGAATATTAACTCTAACCATGCAGGATATGACCGCGTCCAGCTCATAGACATTTCATTTCCTGACACTTGTTATGACTGCTGTGGTGATTATCACTGGACTGCGGCCTGTGGAGCCGTTCACTGCTCTCAGTCTCACTGGCCTGATCTGGTCCCTCAACGCGAGCGAGCGTTTATATTTAACACTGGGAGACGAAAACTGGACTTCCCCTTTAAGACCTAACGCTGGGGATATGGCGCCCTCTACTGTTCACCTCCGATAACAACCACAAATTCTGCCAATATCAGTGTACATAGTGCTTAATGGATTACGTTTTATGCTTTTTATTTATGCAATTTATGCAAATTCCCTGTATTATTATTATTATTATTATTATTATTATTACGCTATTTTATTGTATGTATGTATACACACAATTAAATAACAACAACAATAATAATAATAATAATAATAATAACAGCAATAATAATAATTTTTACAAAATGTGTAATGGAAAATATTAAGTTTCCATCATGTCTTGAACTACAGCACATTCTTAAAAGTACATGCAAATACATATCAAGAAAATGAAAATAAATATCTCACTATTGAACAAACAATTAAATTAATAGTTTAGTTTCAAAACATTAAAACAGCTCCAAACACATTAAACGCCACTTTTCATGATGTAGGTTGTTGGGAGTGGGCTTTACACATAATACAAATATGCGATGCTATGATTAATATCACGCTTTTTAAAAGATATTATAAAAATATGTTTTTTGACAAGGTATATTATACATCAGCTATTATTCTTTTAACTATGTTCTTGTACAAATACAATAAAACATACATAAAAATATATATATATTTAAAACCCCAAATAACTATTACTAATATGTTGTAATAAACCGTATCATACATAGAGATTACATTTTTTTCATTTTTTTCTTCCCACCGTCACTAAACTTTTTAGACTGTTCTGTATTTTTATACGTAGTAGCAAAAAAAGATATATACGTAACTTTTGTTGATAACTTCTTTGGTCTACATCAAGCCAACAAACGTGTTAAAACGCTCCCAGGGCAGGTTAGTGCTTCTGTTTTGTTTTATTTTGCGTTGTAAGCTGTAACTGACAGCTGTAATGTGTATGTGACTCTTACAGCTCAGCTGCCGTCTTTTCTACATATTTCAACTTAGTGGGCGGAGCTCTACAGCGCAGCTGTCTCCATGGTTACCAGCGAACCACAAACACCACAATCACAGTTCAGCTCAGCGCCTCAGAGCTCGCCGCTCTTTCACTGCACACTCTGAACACTCCGCCGCACTTTAGCGCCTCAGCATGACAGGAAACCGCACTGCACAGCTCAGAACAGCACAGCTCTGGGAGAAATTAGCCATTTTAATAGATACTCCGGAAATTAAAACGGTTCAGGTAACATGTCTGTTAAACTCTCTCTCTGCCGATTCCCAAAGCACATACAACCGCACTGAACAGTGTGTCAAAACTAGTGCGCCACCATAAGAAGTCCAATTATTAGTTTAGTCCCCATGTGTCAAACACAAGGCCCGCGAGCCAAGTCAGGCCCGTGACACAGTCCTATTAAGACCCACAAAATTATTTTAATTTTCTATTCTCATTGACCAGTTTCACTCTGAGATGCACTACAGTCCCCAGCATGCATTGCAACATAGTGTGCGTTCTGACCCCCCTTCCTCCAGCAACGGTTACACAAAAGAAAAGATGCCTGGTGTCTAGTTCAAGCATAGGCAGTTAAAAAAGAATACGTAAAACATTTAATTTTTATTTAGAAGTATTTTTTTAATAAGTATTTAATTCCTATTTTGCTGTTGCATTTTTGGCATGTTTTTAATAAAGAATCGCCCGTTCAGGTCATTGCAAAATGTTAAGTAAAAATGAAATAGAAACACAACTGGCCCACGGGCTTGACGAGGTTTTTAAATACAGCCCTTTTAGTGGTCGAGTTTGACACCCCTGGTTTAGTCTGTATAGTGTAGCAGGACGCAGCTTTACCTCCACGCTGCTGTTAACTGAACTGTCGTGCGGTTGTAAAAACCTCTCCACGCTGAAGAAGTTCAGAAGTGCTGATGCTCGGCTGGGTTTCTTTTATGCTCGCGGCTTTAAGATCACACGGTGAGATTTAACACACACATCACGCATTCAAACTGCTGCTCTTATGCTGTTTTAACCCACATTGTCATTGCAGAAACTCGAATTAAGAAAGTTAAAATATTAGTACTACTAGTAAAATGTTTTCAAAGGATTATAAAGATTTCATTCTAATATTTTCAGCTTTTTCTAGTAGGGATTATATTTTGGTGTACAAGCATGTTAGCATACTCATTTCTCAGTAGTAAAAAATCAAGGCCTTTCCCAGTTTATTATAATGGGAGGAAATTTTATTACAGTTCAGTTTCAACTCTTACCTGTAAAACAAAAAAAAACTTTTACATTGAAGAAAATTGTAATCTGTAAGAATCAAATTGTCACTAGAAGGAAATCAGTTTGAACATGTGAACAATATATTTTTACTTGTGAGAATAGAATGACCACATTTACCACCTGAGAACCAGTGAGAACTGAATATATATACATGCTAAAATCTACTTCCTATTTGTAAAAGATAGATCAGATCAGATTTAATATTGTAACATTTTTACTTGTTTAAATTAAATGTCCAGTATAAATAAACAATAAAATAAAAGTCTGTCCATATCATACTTGGTGTGATGACTTACACCTGGCAGGAGCTCCAGTGCCGATGTCCATGTATTACAGCATCCAGACTTCTCCATCAAAGGTTTATCCACTAGACATAAGAGGAAAACTGTCTGCTTAAGCTCATCTGTCCACTGTCCGCAGCGAGGAAAACCCTTAAGGACGCCTAAAAGGAAGAAGGTGCTTGCAGCCTCATCTCCAGATCTATTATGTAAGTAACTGCTTCCCAAAGGAGTCATTTTAGTACACTGTCTACCTCTAGATACTGTGGAGTGATAACAGAATGCTTTATTGGGTGCAGTCAGAGGCAGAGTAGCTTAAACCCATAGTCAAAAGTAAAAGTGTTGTTACTTCAGTTAAAGGTGCAGTGTGTAAAATTTAGCGTCACTTAGCGGTGATGTTGCAGATAGCAACCAACTGAATACCCCTCCCTCACCCCTCCGTTTCCAAACATGAATACCCCTCCTTCTACATCTTCCAATCAGTGCTACCACCAAATTCAAGCTTCTGCTTCGATGTAAAAATGCGAAAGGTGCTTTCTACAGCCAGTGTTTGGTTTGTCCGTTCTGGGTTACTGTTGGAAGAGGTCCTGCTCCTATGTAGATATGAGGGGCTCATTCCAAGCTAACGAAAACACAATGATTTGTAGTTACAGGTAATTATACACTACTTAAAACATGGTTTTATATAATACATTCCATTTCTGCTAATAGATCCCCCTAAATCTTACACATTGCACCTTTAAATATTGACTCAAATAGGAGTAAAAATAGGCTAGGAAAAAAAAACAACTTCACCCGGAGAAAAAAAGTACCACAACCACCTAAAATACTGAGTTCCGTAGAGAACAGCAGTAGAATGTCTTAGCACATCCATCATCTATCAGGATAGAAACCAAATAGGCTCTATTCTTCTCTTTTTGTGGTATTTCTGGTCTAAAATAAAAACCTTAAGCTCAAACGTGACGTGTGAACAGCAATGCAGTTGATAAGTTAAACCAGCAGAATGAAATTAAAAAGAGAAACGATGTGAACGGAAGTGGAGTTAAGTAAAAAGGAGATAAACGTCCTCACCAATATAGCTACTTGAGCTGAGGTAAAAGTATTATCCTAAACTTGACAAACCTATGCAAAAGTTTGGGCCCCCCGTAAGTGAAAATAAATGAATGCATCCTCTATGGGGAACAAACACCCTTCTGCAGAATTTAATGCACAGTTACTGTTTGTTTGCTGAATTATTATATTGAAGAAAAAACATAAATGTGGCAAATGCAAATCCAGTCTTTTAAATTCGGCAAACTGTGCACTAGAATTTGTAGACAAAATGCCATATTTCATTTTGTTCCCTGTAGAGGATGTGTTAATGTATTTGGAGTTGGAAAAATAATTGACAAAACCAGGGTGCACAAACATTTGCATAAGACTAACTGCATGTAATGATGCCAATATCTGAATCCTGTACCAGTCCCTCCAGTGAAGAGGAGGAATGCTAGAAGCCTGTATCAGTACATAAACTATATTCACCCAGCGCTGCAGAGTAAAGCTCCTCAGGACGCTCCGTCCAGCACTGCTGAAGCCTCTCTCTCTCCTGCTCTGACTTACACTGACCCTGAGCTCTGTGGCTCCACCAACTCGCCTAAATAATGCAGGTGTTACACCCACAGAATACAGAGTCAGGTACTTAAGTATGACATGTTTTAGAACCTGCTTTTTCCTGAATTAATAAAAGGAAACAAAATGTGAGTTGGCTGGTCTTTACTGGTTTAAAATGTATTCTGTGTTTTTTGTAGGTTTTTTCTGTGTTTATTCTGTAGGTTTTACTGATTGTTACACCATTTGACGTTTTAAGTGTTATTTAATCAAAGATTTAGTTACAAATTCATAAAACCAACTGGAATGCAAATATTACATTCATTTAAATCTAGTGTATTTTAAATCAATTTAAAAATTTTTTTTGGCCATCCTGACCTTCCTTATTTGTCACTAACAATAAATGCAGATAAGGTGCAAATTAAAGGAAATCCTGAGTAAATAAGTGGAGAAACATGAGTGCAGATACCAAACAAGTGTACTGCATTATACTATTAAATAAGTAACATCCTGCCATGCTCTGGGGAATAATATAAAAACTCTAAGCAGACCCAGTTGACCTTGCTTTTGGATGAAGATATGAAGATAAGAGGGGTCATTATAGGGCATGGACAGCAGGAGCTAAAGGCACAAAGATGTTCAGCTGGCCAGTGATTTAATATAAGCAGACTAAAGGGACAACTGCATTTAGACCTTTGGGAAAGATATCAGTACTCGCGCATTCATTCATGGGCCCACTATACAAAGTTATTCTGCCTAATCATCTTTATCCCATATTGAAACACCTCTAGCCTAATGGGCTAGATGGGCTAAATGATGTAAATCATATGCTATGGCCTTGAAGTCACCAGATCTAAACCCAACTGAACACCAGTGGGAGATTTTAAACTGACATGTTAGACATTGTCCAACACCATCAACAAAACACCAACTGAGGGAATGCTCCATTCATGTAGTACTTGTTCCATTCATGCAGAACAGTTCCAGAGAACCTAGTGATTCAACAGAGGATAGGCACTGTGCACTTCAGCATTCAGCAGCCCCGCTCTGTGAGTTTGCGTGGTCTACCGCTTTATGGCTGAGCTGTTGTTGCTCCTAGGTGCTTCCATTTCACAATAACAGCACTTATAGTTGACTGGGGCAGATGTAGCAGGACAGAAATTTCACACACTTGTGGCAGAGGGGGCATCCTATGACAGTGCCATGTTTAAAGTGACTGAGCTCATCAGTATGACCTGTTCTACTGCCAGTGTCTGTTTATGGGGATTGCAACGCTATGTGCTTAATTTTATCCACCTGTTAGCAATGGGTGTGGCTGAAACACCTGAACTCAATGAGGGGTGTCTCAATACTTTTGTCCATATAGTGTATATAGTCTATTATTACATCCACAAAATCTTACCTTTTCATAGCATGCAAAGGAACAGAATGCACAAAATAATACAAGAGACAAACAATATATGCTCATGGATGTGTATTTTAATAAAAATAATTCTGTCAAAATTAAACGAGTACAATATTTCTTTAACATGTTTCCAGTACATAGTTTTTTTTGTATTTTTTTCCATTATCATTTTCCTTTTTTATGTCGTTTTAAAGGTTTTTAAAGGTTCATGCTAAGTAGAGGGTAAATCATTTCACAATGGCTAAAATCAAAACTCAAATAAAATTTTAAATCATAACAGAAGTAAATTGTGCACAGCTTGTTGTATTCAGCTTTAGCTCTATTTGTCCTGCTTCTCTGTCATCCGAGGCACAAGATGGCACCACATAGACGAGCAAAGAGGGACAAATGTGTCCTGGGAGGATTTTCAGCTAATTTTTTCCCTTCATAGTATACTGTAGGTCCCTATTTGAGATTAAGTTCTATGATGGATCACTTTCAAATGGCAATATACAGTTTGGGTGGTTAACCTATGATGAGTTCCCAAAGACGTTTTCTTTTCTTTTGCCATTAGAAAACAATCCCAAAACACGAGCTCCACTACTTACACATCAGTAAAAGTATGAGCTTTCAGTTAGAGCTGGCATTGTGTGTCAATATCAAACAATTATGGCTCTGTTAAGAGTGACGCATGATGTCTCCATGCAACAGGGTAACACCACTCAGTTATCTTCATCGATTCATCTACCAGAATAAGAAATG
This sequence comes from Colossoma macropomum, assembly GCF_904425465.1. Lineage (NCBI taxonomy): Eukaryota > Metazoa > Chordata > Actinopteri > Characiformes > Serrasalmidae > Colossoma > Colossoma macropomum. The sequence goes on along the minus strand of NW_023495266.1, from coordinate 65,141 downwards.
CTTAAACATATGCTGACTTGAACATAGATTACCAGGTGTCAGAGAGTGTACAAAGCAGTAGCCATAGAAGTAGCCATAACCATGTGGTCAGAGAGAACTTTTTATTAATTTATTTTATTATCTAAACAGTCATGTATTTGGCTTTAGCTCCTGTTGATCATAAGATGAAAAGCAAGTGATCTTGAGGAGTACATAAGATAAAACCTCCAGACCATTCCCTCTGATGGCCCTGGACCCCCCCGGCCTGCCTGGTGAACGGGTCAACCAAACCAGCTACTGCACAGCCTCTACTGTCCCTATTTACTACTGCTTCCTGCCACACGAACAAGCTAGACAGGGTTGTTCGCAATGTGAGTGAGGTATAACTGAAAATACAATGCAATATGTCCAAAGGTAGGTGCAACGATGAGGGATGTAACAAACAATCTCATGGTGGCCAGCAGCGAAACTTGAGTAATAAACGGAGTAAACGGCTAGGCTACATTCAACGACACAGTGGAGCACCACTTGCTGGCTGACTGGGCAAAATACTGGGTTAAACACATGGATGTGAACGATATCTCACTCCACGCAGGGCGAGAAAGCAAAATCAAAATGAGAGAGTACCACAGACCCAAAAAAGAGCAAGAAGAGAGGAAGAATCAGGCTGTAGCCACATGTCATACAGTGACTGAGTCAGTGCTGTGTGCAGAATCAAAGTGCTGCAGCTTATGATGGCAAAAGGGACAGGAAATAGAATCAGAAGGAAAGAAAAGATAATGAAGAGAAGAAAAAGTTCAGAGAAGAATGGGGCAACATAGTTGAGAAAGATGGTTTGGGCAAAAAATATGGCAAATATTATAACTTCCTGCTCATTTTTTGGGCTTTAATGATCATCTTGCATGCTAGGAGTCAATAATGGTCCAAGTACAGTGTCTCCAAATGCTGTGTCTTAAATCAGTCAAACAACAACAAATATAGAATCAATTAAGATATCAGTACTTGTCATTCATTCAGGGGAAAACCTTACCATAAACACTACGTGAGGGGATATAAGGTAAGAATTAGTGTACTAAGTCAGCTTCCAAGCCCGAAGCTGACCTCCAAGCCCAAGGGTGTATTCAAAATTAATGACATTGCTATCCTTGTTTTTCTTTGACAAAAAATTGACAGTTTTTATTCCTTACAACCACATATTTAATCATTCAGACACCCACAAGTTAATTCTGATATATGTTAGCAAATAAAAAAAAAGCTAGGGATTTAACATAATATCTGTACGGTACCCTAGAAAGATCGTCGTTAAAATAGAAGCCCCTTTTTGGAGAGAGACCAGAGTTCATAAAAAATAGACTTAGTTACACTCAGACCCAGAAGCCGGGTCTGTGATGCAACTGTGTGTTTTGTATCCAATAAGACTGGTGCTGGTGCCTGAGCTTTTACCATTAGCTTGGAAGTGAGACACGTGGGAGCCATGCACCTTCTCACAAATCTCACACGCACTTTCAAATGAATCTGAAAAACAAGTGTAAAGGGAACAACTTATTAGCTCCCTCTACCGCAACACCACGGATATCTCTCTAAAACCTAAAAACTGTAGTTAAGTGGTACAGTAGCCAGTAAAATTTCAGTTAAATGAGCGAGGCCTTAATAAGTAGCCACAATATTGCCAGATAAGAGCAATATCTCGTTCTGCAGTGTCCCATGCTAAAATGACACGTGTCAAATACCTGAGTTCTGAATAAGGGAGACTTCTTATGCTTTCAAGAAGAGTTGACTACGGTGTGTGTCCTTGATATGGTGCATGTGTAGAATACTATGCATTGAATCCACCCATAAAAACAAAAAAGGGAAATCTGGTTCAAGATGAGCACAACAAACTGACAAAATAGAAACTAAAATAAAAATGACTAGATAAACGGAATAATAATTAATTATCTTTAAATAGTGTCACACAATTTGTATTTGATAATACTAAAATTAAAAAGAAGCCTCTCTCCTCCTCATGTTTCTAGTCATTCCTCATCCGGACTGCCTGTGGCAAAGCGGCAAGCGACACACTAATTCAAACGAGCGTGTTCCTCATGGCAACCAACTGGAAAGTCCTCTTCTTAGCTGTCCTGAACATTGCCTGAGGAGAGACACAGAGACACACAGACACATCCCTTGTACTTTATTACGTGGAAAGCAAAGAAGTAGTTTGGAATCACTCGTCATATTAATCATTGTCATTTTATTCAATAATGACTTGTTCAGTGAACACTCTCAGAAAAAAGGTACTAAACAGTACCTCAGTACCTTTAGTTAGGGGACGTAATTGTGCCATTTCAATGACATTTTTAAAGTTGTACTTTAAAACATCCTGTCTTGTCTCCAAGCTTTTTATTTTATTGTTCTGGTACATTTACATTGTGTGTACCTTGACGAATGAAAAATGTACATGCAAAGTAGCTTTTTTCTGACGGTGTTTTAGTTTCACACCATACAGTATTTTTCAGATGTTTTATTCAATATTTCAAGTTTATTGTGAACAATAAATTATTATATGATAAATCATATACTGTAATTACTATAACTATACTAAAATTTATTCTTTTGTAAAAATAATATAAGCATGGTATGGCATTGTTTGATGCCCAGTATTTAAAATAAATGGGTCATT